>NC_137009.1:28373141-28433591 GCF_032717465.1 Coenobita brevimanus
CACACTGCGTTTGAAAGACTGGAGATCATAGGCAGCAGGAAATACAGAGGGAGAAAGTTCCAGAGTTGACCTGTTGCATAAATGAAGGACTAGGAGTAACGGTTAACTCTTGCATTAGAGAGTTGGACAGAAAAGGGATGAGAGTTTGCTGCTAGACGGGTGCTACGCGCCCGTCGTAGAGGTGGAGGAATGCATGCAGACAGTTCAGAGGAGCAGTGACCATTAAAACAGCGATAGAAGAGAGATAAAGATGCAACAGAGACAAAGGTTGAAGGGAGTCAGTAAGAGGAGGAGAGTTATTGAGGCGAAAAGCCTTTGACTCCACCCTATTGAGAAGAGCTGTATGTGGGGAGCCTCCCCACACATAAGAGTTGTACTCCACACAGGGGCGGATAAAACCCCTGTATAGAGTCAACAATTGTGCAGGGGTAAAGAAAGAACGGAGTCGGCTTAGCACACCCAATCTTTTGGAAGCAAATTTTACAAGAGATGTAATTTTATCTTTCCAAGATAAGTCCCGAGTAAATGAAACCCCAAGCATGTTCAAGGATGATGCAGGATTAAGCTGAATAATATTAAACATTAGTGGGTATACCTGTGGAAGATATTGTCGGGTTGACAGGTGTGAGAACTGAGTCTTAGATGCATTAAAAACAAAAATATTATTTTTACCCCAGTCAGAGATACGAGCCATGTCAGAAGTAACTGCTGAGATGGGCGTTGCGGGAAGCATTAGGATATAACTGGACCCTGTATCGGGTGTCTAGTTTGGTTTGGCTTGTGGGATGGGGAGGGATTGGAGGGGGGAGAGTCGGGCTCTTCTGTTTCTTCAAAACAGTTCGACATGAGCTAAGAACCGTGCCTTTTTCTTCGGTGAAAACGCTAGTTATGAAACGTTAATAAATGTTCTTAAAACTCATTAGGATACCCAATAAATTGTTTTTAAAAACCAGGACACATTTCAAATGATGAAAAAATGCTGCGTAGAAAAATTTAAAAATCTTACTTCTGTATGAGGAGGTGAAGTAATATAATATTTTTTATTCACAAGTGAAATCAGCTGACTTTGGATGTTTTTATTGAACAATAAGTTTCTTTGATGACGGGTTCGTCAAATAATTTCAAAAATTTAGTTATAAGGGCTAAGGATTTAAAATGGCATTTTCAGCACTGATATATATATATATATATATATATATATATATATATATATATATATATATATATATATATATATATATATATATATATATATATATATATATATATATATATATATAAAGTTTACATAATCTATGACAAATGTCGACCATGATCCTCTGGATATTTCACTAAGCAAGCCTTGTCCGTTGACTTTCATTCATCACAACGGTCATCTCATGGAAGAAAGGTGGAATCTGGTTGGGATTAAAAGGACAGTTGAAGGAGTAACTGATAAAAATTCAATTGCAGTAAAGTAAAAAGCCGCATACATTTAGATGAGAATGTATTCAATATTTGCTGAAAAACCTAGCTAATTGTTTCTGAAATTCCGAACACAGATGAAAAACTGCAGCCTAAACTATCTTCCTGTAATGAGCTATGAAGCAGTAAATTAATAATAATCGATTAACCCGATGAAGAGCAAGTATTTCTGGTGTCTATTGCACAATAGGTCGCCTGATGAGGGATTCGTCGAGAGAAGTGAATAAATTAGAGCAAACTGGGATTTCATTTTCGTTGTTCGACTGAGACTTTGAAATGGCACCTTGAGGCTCTTGATTAATAAGGGTCATATTAGAGCAGTGGTTTTTATCCAAGGGGGGCGTGGGTACGTTTCGGGGGGAGGAGGGACTACATAGAAAAAATTGTGAATAGTATTAATGTGTGTGTGTGTGTGTGTGTCACGATGAAGCACTGATTAATACTCAATCATATTTTGTAACTGCTTCAGCCTTCACAGCTCATTTATCTTTTTACCTGTTAAAAGCTAGTTTCCTTCCTTCTTTGTGAGTTTCCAACAATCACCTTCCTGGTAGTGGAGTCTGAAAGGTGTCGGTTACGATAAATTTTGCAAGAGCTTTTGCGATGTGCATACGAGGTTTTCATAAGTGGTATTCTGAGGAGTGTTATTGACCGTCTTAAGACCAACATCAGCAAACAGTAGTCTGCGCCAGCGCGTGTTCACCAGTCAAGTAGAGGAAGGTTTCTCTATTTAAACCTGGGTAACCAATCACCGTTCACCAGAAAAATTACGTCATAGTTGTAGCACGCGATGTTTCCACACCGCCAGTCATAATTTCCACGACTATATTGAAGAAGTGGAGGATCACCAAAATATTCTGTATAGAAGAAGGACAGCGAACTTCTCAGAGGAAGCAATAAGTGCGCTGATTCATAATTTTTTCGACATTGTATCATGTAGCACCATAATTTAGATGTTTCTTAATTACATTGGCTTGTTTAATCGAATTTATGTGAACACAAAATCATGAGGCTGTAATTTGTAATAGTACCTGCTCCGATATCTTATACTGGGATCGTCTACAAAGGTCCTCTACCACATGTAGTTAGTTTTTTGTAGAATAAGTGATTTAATTCTAAGGATTTGGGAATGTATGATTAACATGATTTTAGAAAGATAGGAGAGTTGTAAGTCTTAAGATGTACTTAGGCTTGCCTCCCACGCAGCATAGGGTTTTCTGGGGCTCCAGAATATGCAATGAAGTGAAAAGTTGCTCTTACTCCCAAAGATGGTGGATTTGTGAGGATTTTTGAGCTTTCAGAATCCGCTCCCTGCTTTTCCACTCTCCAGTTTGGTCGTTTCAAGTTAAAATAAGAAACTAATAAATCTTCTTCTGCAAGACAAACCCCAACACAGTTTAAATGTGTCTGTTCCTCTAATCTCCCCTTATCTCTTAAAAAAGAGGTAGTAAGACAAGCTAATGAAGTTTGAATTGAAGAGTTAAGGTCCACTTGACCCTGTGGCAATCATTTATGTAGAACAAAAAACAGATTTCTGTTGCGTGTTATTAATGTCGCATTGAGATTGCATTATCTTAGAACAACGAAGACAATAGAACGTTGTTTTTCCATCGACGGTGGTCTCATTAAAAAGATTCAGAAATTGACCAAAGGGTGAACTTGTGTTAACTGAAAGCAACCGCTTTAGTAATAAAAAAAAAGTTCTGGAATAATGATAAACACCATATGTTTTCAGTACAAAAGCAGAGTATGCAACTTCGACAAATTTATTGTACATTTATTGGGAAACTGCCAATTGATTTAAAATTTCGAATGGAGCTGATGTAACAAAACAAAAAAAAAGAAAACGATTCATATTTGAGGTTCGTTTGACGAAGGGGTCATCGAAAAAAAAAGAAAAAAGAAAATTACTTTCGTGTATGGCCAAGGATTTAAAATATTTTTATATTCTTGATCAAACCAAAAAAAAAATAAATGGATGTTTTACATTACAGAAGCGTGTATTTGACAACATTAGGATATGAAATAATTGTTTTGAATGGCCCCTAAGAATTTGGTTACTAGAGCCCATAGATTTTTCATGCAAAAAAAAGAAAGAAAAAAAAAAAGCTTACCACAGGATTCACCCGAACCGCTCTCGATGCTATGGCATTTTTACTTGCAGGCATATATATATATTTTTTTATTATTAAACGTTTCCATTCATTCAAGTATAATGATATTACCAGCCATAATCTCAAAGCAAAAAAAAAGTTTCAAAAAGGAATTTGTTACGACTGAAACGGACGTTATAGCGGTCATTCAAATTCTATTGCAGTGATGCTAAAATCCATTTCAACCAATGCATACTAAATCTGTGGGAACCAAATACTTCTAATCTGAAAAGTTTTGAGGGAAAAATGCAATCTAGAAAAAATGAACATTTCTCTTTGATGAGAGGTGAAGTTGCATGTAAAATATAATCGATTCATACGTTAAACAAGCTAGCATTTCATGTGTTTATTGCACAGTGAAAAATGTTTGATGAGGTCGTCGAGAACTGAAAAAGTTACAGCTGTGATTTTATTTTCACATGTTTTGACATGGCGTCTTGAGACTGTTGATTAAACTTAAATGAAAGAGCAATTCCTACACAATAATAGATCGTGTTATTCCAAATGAAATATATTTGTGGGTAAAATAAGTTCCATCTCGTATAGAAAAATTATAGTAAGAACATGATGAAAGTCCTCTGATTTTCATGCACGTCAGAGGCAAGAGGGTTCCTGATTTCAGTAATATTTACAAGTTTTATAAATGTCGGCATGATATGAACTGGATTTTTATCTCAGCGAGCAGGGGCTGATTTTTAAAAGTAAGAAGTTGGTAAAAAAAAAAGTATGTGAACTTGTTTCCAGTGATTGCAACCGCTTTACAAAACAGTTCTACTACAGTGATGTTAAAGCCCTCGTTTTTTCCGAGAGACAGTTGAATATGCATCTTCGGTAATATTTATTAAGACACAAAAACAAGTTTTTTAAACTTCTGACATTTCTGAGAGAGGAAAAATGCGGCATAAAAAATAATGTTTGCTACTATCGATTTACATGTGATATTAGCTGGTATTTATGGTTTTTATTGAACGAATTTTTGAAGCATGGTTCTTTTGATGAAATGGTGGTAGAGAATTATATAAAAATTTTGGATTTTTTTTTTCTTATCTGACGAGAGACTGTCATTGTGAATCTTGTTTAAATTGAAATAAAAAACAAGGATTTTTTTGAATTTATAGAGGGTGATGTTAGACCCAAAGACTTATTTCCAAGAGAAAAATCGCTCTGAACCCTGATGATTCACATAACAAGAGTAGCACTCAACAGAGCGAGTACCTCTACCAAGGCCCAACAGCCCCCGTATTAAAGCATATTTAAATCCGGTAGATCCGGAATAGTATATGGACCTCCGCTAAAATGTACACATTCGTATATACAAATATCGAAAATATACCTGATTACTTTTATCAATATTCAAGCAATATTCATGGAAATATTAACAATTTCAAAGAGCCCTGTCACAATGTTCAAGAGAAAGGAAATTCCTGGATAAGCATCTTTATCCGGATCAGCACCAATATGTAATGGAGTCTACTCCGGGCCAACACCCATTCATCTACCAGGTTTCTTGGAAATCCATAGTAGTTTTTGTTTACTCCTGCTCACAAATAAATAAACATGCAGACAAACAAAGAAACGGACATGGGTAACCACCTTGGAAAAGGTAATAAAACTGAGGACGTACTGACAAGAAAATAAACATGACCTACTGTTAAAACCTTTAAAATGACGAGATATATAATAATTAAACATTAGGAATTTGGTTGCTCAAGTCAAAAGGTAATGCATGAAAAAAAAAAAAAATGTTGACGAGGCTTTGATGTGAACGTCACCAGAGATTTTTACTTTCGCACGCATTATAAGATTTCTCATTCATCGCATCCGTCACTGCGTGGAATAAAATATAGATCAAGGTTTGAATCTGTTACGAATGAAAACAAAAATTGTGTGTAATTAATGACTGGAGTGATGTTAAAAGCAGTGATTATAATTATATGGGTGAATATGCAACTTCGACATATGTACAAATTAACTCGTTAGGGAACAGTCAATTCCTTCTGAACCTGAGAAAATATTTTAGGATGAAATAAATGAGACCTAGAAAAATAGCAATAATAATCGATTCAACCGATAAAGCTGGCATTTGAAGCGTTTATTGCAAAAGTTTCGTCTGATCGGGGGATCACGAACAAAATGAAAAACAGAGCTAGAACCGATTTCATACCAATCTACACGACGTTGGCATTGAAACTTAATTTTGAGACGATTAAACTGAAAAAAAAGAAAATAATAATCTCTGAACCTGATAAAAGGTCGTGATAACACGTATAAAGAAAATGATAAAGCGTTAATCGTCGTTTAAAAATTAAATAAATATTTCAAAACCACACTGGAAGACAGCAGATTTTTCGTGCTCTACAGATAGAAGAAAACTGCAGATTATAAGAGCAGTGATATAAATGTTGCCTTCCGATTGTTCAGATTTTTTTCTTTGCAAACAGTGTCTGTTAGAGTATCTTTTGTAATACAACGGTCGTCTCGCTGAAATTGTTATGAGTATTCGTATGAACTTGTCATAAGTGAAGGAAACCTCTGTATAATTCAAAACAGTTGTAATAGAGTGATGGAAAACCCCGTGTTTTGCGGAGTGAAAATTTATTTAAAAATTTCAGATAATATTTTAGAGCAAAAGTGGAGATCAAAAATGTTTTCCAATAAATGAATGTCAAGTAGCAAATAAAATATTATTACTTCACACGTGACGTGTTTATTGAACAATAAGTTTCTTTTGATGGTGTTCGCCAATAAATCTAAAAAAAATTAGATAGAAGGGATTTTCTTTTTTTCTGTATGCCTAAAGACATAAAATGGCATTTTAAGCTTCTTGATTAAGTTTAAAGAAAAGAATAATGGGTTGTGTTACAGTAGACTCAAAGACATACTTCCGTAGGTTAATCTTTCCGAACGATGATACATAGTATTAGAAAATAAACGAGGTATTGATACTCAGGCAAAAATAACCTCCAGAAAAAAAAAAATGCCCATGAAAACCGGAGATATGTAGGGTCTAAACCTGAAGAATTTTGTTACTAAAGTCCGGAGATTATTTGTTTATGATAAATAGAAAAAAAAAATGAACAACAACATTTTCTGAATTTTTAACTTCGAAGAAAGTCTTTTTTTCTCCATTCAAAGTAACCGTCACTTCAAGGTTAAAAAGAGTAAAAAAAAATGTTACAAATGGAAGTAACCGTTGAGAAAGTAATTCATAACATTTCTACTGCAGTGAAGATAAAAGCAGAATGTGTTTGGGTGAAACCGCTAAATATGAAACAGAGAAATATACCAAAAATTCTGTGGAATCTCCTAAATTTCAGAAAACTTTTGAAAAGGGGAAAAAAGGCAAGCTGGAAATTTTTTTTTCAAAAATCCTGCTTTAAGGAGAGATGTAACATAAAACAGAATCTCACGACAAGTTTAACTGGCTCGTATTACTGATATTTATTGCATAATGATTTTCATTTGATGAGGTTGTTGAGAAAACAAAAAAAGAAAGCTAGAAGGGATTTTATTTTATCTGTATGACGGGGTTTCAATTGGCACATTGAGCCAATTCATTAAAAAAAATATATATATTCTTGCACATATGAAAGGGTTATGTTTGTCGCTGACGATCTCGAATGTAAAATCTCTTCGACATGTGATTACTCGTATAAAAAATATTGTTATCTAACATATCGCCAAAATGCCGGGAATTGAACCTTGGGAAAAGAACGAGGTCCTCCAATTTCCAACCGTTAGTTCGGGAGGATGACAATCTCGGCATTCGGACAAGTAGAAGCACTTAATCTATCCCCATCACTTACGGGATTGTCTCATCTCCGGTTATCAGTTGGGAATCGGAGGAACTGTCTTCAATGTTGCAACAAGATAACTTTTACCTGGTCGTGATGTACTGGTATGCTTCTTGGTTCGCACCTCAGAGTCGCAAGTACAATTCCCAGCATATTTGCAATGTTATGTGATTTACAGGTTTCTCCGGTTGAGACTGTATTGAAAGAAATAAAATGGCTCCAAGAAAGAAAAAAAAAAATGGAAGTCCAAAGATTTCTAATAGATTGGCATATATATATATATATATATATATATATAAAGCAGTTTTGATGAGCCTCGGCAAATGGTTACGCTTTCTTGAGACTGATTTTCTTCTTATCATGCAGAGAGTGTTAAATGTTCTTTTTTTACTTCATTGGACTCCAAAGGGTTAAAAAAATACATACAAGTGTGAGAATGGCACGTGAACATGCTCTTTCTATTAGAAAGTAATATTGGTTATGAAAAAAATCCTCGTTTCTCCGATAAAAATGCAAAATAACATACCCACTTGTTTTATAAATTACTGCTCTATGGACAGGTGAAGTTACCATAAAAATATATATATATATATATATATATATATATATATATATATATATATATATATATATATATATATATATATATATATATATATATATCATTGAGTACATATATTTCAATTTAGCCAAAAGGATCAGGATCTCATTTTCAAGACTGAATAATTTAGATGGAAATGAAATCCCTGAGGTATTAATGGAGACTGCTTGCTATGTCAAAAATTTAAATATAAATAGCATTTATAATACTTTACTTGAATGCACCTGCAAGCCCTTTTTTTTTTTTTTTTTTTTTTTTTTTACTTACTGTGAACTAATAATCTACGGACGAGTAACAAAACTCTTAAGTTATTTTCATGTGTAAGAGGATGAGAATGCAAATTTAATTTCTTAACCATATAGGTAAAAATAACCGGTCTAACTGTAAATTTCACAAAATGTGATTGATCTTATCATTTTTTAAAGCATGGCTTAATATCAGATAACGGATGAATCGATATTTTGTTCAAACACCCCATGAAGATAAAATTTTTAAGAATTTCTCTAGACCGCATTTTTCTATCATGTTTTCTGAATTTCAAAAAAAAATCCAAGTAAACCTAACGTACATTCTTCAAAATATCATAATTAGCGGTTTCACCGAAAAGACAAGGATTTTAAAATTAACCCTTTTGATTTCTTTCGACATACTCCTAAACTATTTGGTTTTTGGCTCAGTTTTTTAACCTTTCATTAAGACCACCATTAATGTAAAACAAATGTTATTTAATAGTCCGTGCTGGCATAGGAAACAATTATGTCAATTTTACTGCAATCTGCATATTTTTTTTTTTTTTTTTTTATGACGCACGAAACATCTGTGGACAAGAGGTGTTCTCATTTTCTATATTTCATTTTCATCCTACTTTAATTACACCCCTACCCAAGATTTTTGTTTATACAAGTAATCAGAGTTTTAATTGATTTACCAACAAATATAATGTCCCTTAATAATGTGCAGATTTTTTTTATTGCTTAATAAACATTATATTCTCTGGTTACTCGATTATTATTTTATGCTTCTTCACTTCAGCTTGGCAAGATTTTGTTTTTCCAATTAGCATTTTTTCGTTCTCTGAAATGTTTTCTGAATTTAAGAAGCAATTGTGTATGTTTAAGAAAGAATTTATTGTACATTTGTTAAAAGGTGCATATTTTGCATTTTCACACAAAAAATCGAAATCATTTAATATTAATTCAAAACAAATGTTTTCAATTACTCGTTTAAAGGTTAGTTACATTCGTAACTAGTCCACACTTGGCACTTTTTAATCCCTGAAGTTTAGGCTGTTTAAAAAAAAAATTGATTATGCTAGCTGATCTAAAAATGGAAAGAATCTCAGGCGATATTTATAATAGTTCATATTGATTCTTCTACAAGCTGCTCCATTTTTATATGAAATATCTGGGGTCAAGAAACCAAATTCCTTTTGTTTATTAATGTTATATCTCAATTCTCTAATAATATTTTTACGTCCTTGAAGTTTTTGTTAATCTGCCGGTCAATACCTCCATATTTTTATTTTTTATCACTATTCTGAGTGATTCTCCGCACGGAGGTATATCTCCATGTATTTATAAACTCGATACTTATTTCTTTTTTCAGGTTAATCAAGAACTCAAAATGTCAGCTTCAATGTTTTGTAAAAAAAAAAAAAATTCTAGCTATGACAATCACTAGAGGTGGCAGTCACTGTTGAGATGTTCAAACGTGCACTGATTTTATCTTTCAAAGGATATGACCACATCATTTGAAAAAAAAAAAAAAATCCTTCATGATGGGATAAAGATAAATATCCCAGGGCGACATTTATTAGTAAATGTCAGTGTTCGTGAAATCTGCAATAGTCATTTATCCGTCAATCACGAAATATCTGACCGTGACGTTTTTATATTCTGGAAATCACCTTAATCTGACAGTCATTACCTTCTCAGTTATTTTATACGAGTTTTCACAGTCCTAGGGTATATTATGTCCTATTGTTATGTGTAGAAATTACTCTTTCACTTTAGCCGAGTCTCCAGATGCCATTTGCAAACATAAGAGTACACATTACAGTAAAATTCTTTCTAGCTCTAACTTTCCTAGTTTTCTCGACGAAGTCCTTGTCAAACGATTATTATTGTGTAATTAACACCTGAGATGCTAGCTTATGTAACGTGTGATGCTATTATATTCCTACAGCAACGATGATTACGTATACATTTTTTGTTAGTATTTTTTGATCGTCAAATGTATCTTAAATTTTGGTACGTATTGATTGTTTCCAACATATTTAGTTATCTAACAAGTGGCATATTTAGCGCTTTCACCAAATATACGTGGTTTCTAATATCACCGCAATAAAATTGATTTTAATTACTATTATAGCGGTTGCCTTCGATCGGTAGGAAATCCGATTGGGAACTATTTTTATCCTTCAATCAACGGACAATCGAATGAAAAAAAGCTCATCAGTGGAAAACGCATGCGGTGAAAAATTCATGGTAACACATTTTTTCTTTTGTCATTCACGATAAATCTACTGACCTTAATAACCAAATGATTAGGGTTTAACAATTAACATGTCAGATTTTCCAAGAACTTTTTTTCTAGAAGCTAAAAACCTCATCACTATTTTTGATAAAAGATATTACGGTTGGGAGAATTACATTTTGGCGTCTAACTCAACCTTATATACAGTATTGCCAATGATATAACTTTTTGTACAATTTAATCATGAAATATTAACCATTATAAATAACAAGAAAATAAAATTAATCCTATCTCTAATGTTTACAGTTTTCTCAATGAACTCCTCGTCAAACGATCTTAGCCCTACAATTAACACCTGTAATACTGACATGTTTAAAATGTGAATCGATTATATTTTACTGTACAGTCGTGGTCACAAAAAATCACCTATCGTCCGCTACTCCGTATCTCAGACTGCCTCATTTATGCGCGGCAAGTCACAGTGGAGTACGAGGGGCTGAGAGGGAGGGGCCAGAGAGAGAAGGGAAGGTGGATGGGGGGACGAGTGATGGTGTGAGGGTGGAGTTAGGGAGGGGACGGAGGGCTGGTAGTGGAGGGAGAATAAAATGCGAAGTGGTCGGTGGTCGCATTACTTGTCTATTTTCTTTCATTGAGGGCATGATAAAGGAGATAATATTCGGTAGATATGTTATGATAGATAGAAACAGCAAGTCAGATGATGAGAAGGTATTGTGTCTGCGAGAATCGAGCAATGCTAAACATGCTTACACACTCTAATGCTTGATAGGCACACAACAGCGCCTCGTGACCATACACACACATACACACATACTCACACACAGGTTTCTAGAACTTTCCAACCATAGTGTAACACACGTGACACGACCCCTGCTACACTAGAATTTTGGAAGCAGAGCTCAAGAGACAGGCCATAGAACCGGCAGGGAGTAGGGAGAACGAGCCTAGCAACATGGGAGAGAGAGAGAGAGAGAGAGAGGTAGCAGGCGGGACTCCACTTATACTTCACTCGTGTGAGACTGTTAATATTTCCAAGACAAATAAAAATAGTCCCATACTATTCTTTACCTCTCCTGTCATTGCACGACAAAAAGGAAACGAAGATTATCTGCTTACAAGCTACTCACATAAAACAACCGCTTATCCACAAGTCTAATATATATACATATAACTAAACAACAAAACCACTACAAGAAGATACTTAGTCTCTTATGAGATGGCGCTGCATTATATCTTGTGTAGCGGCGTAAGATAACAAGCTTTAGATCAAATGCTGGCTCGTGAGAGAAATATATTGACATGACATCAAACATTAGTGCGAGCCATGAAGACTATGTGGGCCTAGATTGTCAACGCGTGGGAGCCAGAGAACGAGAGGACACAGGCCTGCCTCCTCCAGCTGTTCAAACGAAACCATGCAGCAAACCATCAACAACATTGTTTCCTCGTTTCCGTGAAGACTGCAAGAGGTTATTACGAGGCAGGAGGAAACTGGACTACTTACTAAGGCTTTCCATGTTGCTTTGGCTTTATCAATGTCAGTAAACACTGACATAGATATATTTTGGGAGTTTGGGTAGGATTTTATTTTCCTTTAACATTTTAAGAGATACCGTAATTATATCCATCCATGTGCAGACATCAAATTTATTTATCTGTTATGCACAGTTTTTAAACAGCCTTTTCATTTAAAGATGCCATAAAATTGTTGGCACGATTGTGACTATATAGAGGGAGTGTCCACCGAGGGTATGATCATATTTACTGTGGACACGCCATGCCAAAGGTTGCATATGATATTTAGTTCCAGCATTACGGGTCAAAGTCATCCAAATTCCATTCTGCGTCCGAAATCAAAATATCCGGATAATCACAAATATCTGGCTCCGCACTAATGTTTGATCTGATACGTCAGTATATTTCTCTCACGAGCCAGCCCTTGATATCACCACCAATCTAAAGCTTGTTATCTGAAGCCGGTATTCAAGATGTAAAGCACCATTATCTACCGAATATTAACTCCTTGAAATCATGTCCTGTATGAAAGAAAATAGAAAATAACGTGACCACCACTTCGCATTCATTCTCCCTCCCCTACCTTCCCTCCCTCCCCTCCCTTACTCCTACTCCACCCCCACACAATCATTCACCCCCCACCATTCTCTCTCGGGACCCTCCCTCTCAGCCCCTCTTGCTCCACTGTGACGCGGTGCATAAAGGAGGCAGCCTGAGTACTGGAGGATAGGTGATTATTTATGACCACGACTGTACATAAAACTTCACTTCTGACAGCAACAAGATTTATATGTTTAGATATTTATATTTTTTAACATTTATGGTTTCTGAATTTTAAGAGGTATTGTTTGTATTAATTTACTCATCTGAGAAAAGCGATTTCTCCGAAATGTACGTGGCCTTTAATATCACTGCACGAGAAATCCGACTTGGAACTATTTTTATCCGTGAATACCAGTCAGTGGAAAATGTTTGCTAATAATTCAATCACGTGACAATGATAGTTTATCTATTAATTTGTCATGCACGATAAATCTACGGACCTTAGTAACCGAATTATTGAAATTTAATAATTTATGTCTCAGATTTTCGAGGATCATTTTATTTTTTCGATATCATACGATATCACGATTGAAAGAACTAAATTTTTTCGTCTCTCAACCCTTTATATAGTCATAGAATTCCCTATCTGTCCAATTTTATGAAGAATCAGATGCTGTTATAAATAATTTTTCATTGAGATGAAAATAAACTATCTTTAATTATATATATATATATATATATATATATATATATATATATATATATATATATATATATATATATATATATATATATTTGTCGTTTGAATATTTAGATATTGGATGTCCAAAAAAAAAAATGACTAAAAACATCAACTTAGGTCCGTTTATATCTCTTGCTATACTTATACAAATAGAATTTTTCGGGAGTATTTTGCTGCCTTCCGATTCTTTGTAAGAATTTCCGTTAGCAATCAGTGGTTTTTTAATTAATTTCTTTTGGTTCAAATGCTAATTTCAAAAATTTGAATATTCTCCTGTTATTGTAAACTTGTTTTTGAATCTCAGAAAACATTTCATATGACTAAAAAATGAAACCAAAAATTTAACATATCTATTATGGGATTAAAAAAAAAAAAAAATTCACTTTTGACCATCCTGCTTTTTGAGGTGTTTATTGAATACATTGATTTTTTTTTTAATGATGGGTTTTAGAAATGTTAAATGTTTAGAGCGAAAACAATAATGTAACTTCCTCCAACGACCTCTAAATTTGTCGAGACAAACATTGCAAATGACGAAAAAATGCTAATTAGAAATAGAACGTGCTGCTATATAGAGAAATGAAATTAATAGCATATAAATAGAAATCGAATCACAGCTGATATGGTCCTGTATTTGAAGTGCGAATTGTAAAATTAATTTAGATTAATAATTGTTATCGTCAAAATTGAAAAATGTAGAGGTAGAATATAAAAATTATTTCTAGATGAAAGAACTTTGAAACGCTGAGATTTGAAATATCTAAACCAGAAGAATTTGGTTACTAGAGCCCATAGACTTTTCGTGCATAATTAAAAAAAAAATTCACAGGATTCACCTGAACTATAATGAATCCAGCTCATGATACTGTGGAATTTTTACTTGGCAAGCATTTTTTTTTTTTCAATTAAGGTGTCCGTTGATTCAAGTATTGCCAGCCATCATCTCAAAGAAAAAAAGTGCCAATAAGGAATTCGTTATTACTGAAAGGACCATTTTAGTGGTAATTCAGAAAAATAATATTGCAGTTATGATAATAATAAGCCATTGCAACATGTTCTAAATATGTCGAAACCAAATGCGTCTAATATTCAGAAAAGCTTTGAGATAATAATGTAAACTAGAAAAAAAAATTCTCTTTGAGGAGAGGTGAGGCTGCTTGGTTAAAGCGCTAATTTCAAAATTTTGGCGAATATTCCCTACATTTTTATGAAACGTTTTTTGAATTAAGAAAACATTTCATATGACTAAAAAATGCAGCCAAAAAATTAAACCCTTACTTTTATGAAAGTAAGGGTTTAATTTTTTGGCAGCATTTTTGAAGAAGAAATAAAACAAAATGTTTTCGATTCACTTGAAAAATCATCGGGCATTTAAGATGATTATTGATTTTTTTTTTTTCCCCCATGAAATAAGTGTTTAAGGCGAGAACGATAATGTAACCCCGTCAAGCGCCCACTAAATTTGTCGAGAAAAACAACGCTGTTGATAAAATTCAGGAAACATTATCAAGGACGAGAAAATGCTACTTAGAAATAAAACATGCTGCTATGTGGAATGATGAACTAGCGTATATGAAGATATTGATTCACAGATGACAAGGTTCTGTATTTAAAGTGCAAATTGTTTAATACGATTAGATTGATAATTATCAACAAAAATGAAAAATCTAGAGGTAGGATTTTTTTTTTTATCTATATCACTTAAGTGATACCTTGAACTTACATAATAATAAAAAAAAAATATATACAGGTTCGTCTTAGACCACAAGATTTTTCATTGCGAGAAATACTTAATTGCTCTGATGACCTGAGCAAAACAACGTCATTAGAGTCATAAATGTGAAATCGACTAGCGGAAAATACCACTGCTCGTCCATATATTTCAAGAAAAAGAAAAAAAAAATCGTATATGAGTATTTTCATAAACGATTATTAATGTCGACTTTGAAACTTTTGATATTTTATTCAGTAAGGAAGACTTTTAAATCTTTTTTTCAGCACTGGACGTAGACGTCATTTATAGGAGAAAAAATAGTGTCAATTTGGAACTCGGAGTAATGTATTATAGCCACCGTACGAGTTATTGAAAACAATTATTCCGGACCGATTATTTAACCGAGTAAACGAAACGTATGCAACTTCGTCCAATGAGCCAAAAATTGGTCTGAAACACAGTGAGGATGGATATTCATGACACACTTCAAAAAAAATTAATGGCTACTATGAAGAGTCGACACAATATATTTAAAACATCAGTTCGCACGTGAAATGAGTTACAATAATAGGTGAGAAATTCCCAGTTTGCTTTCATACAGCATTTTATCTTAATCTCTATGGTAAAGGACTTTAAGAGGCGTCTGGACCCACATCACTACAATAAAAAAAAGGAGGGAATATTATACTTTGCACATAGTTTCAAGGAAAACATGCATCTTCGACAAATGAACTCTAAATTTATCGGAAAAGACATCCAATTGCTTCTAGGATTCAGAAAACGTTTCAAGGAACGAAAGAATGTGCTCCTGAAAAATAAACAAGTATCATTCCATCCGAAAAAGAAAGTGTTAGTATTTCACGTGACGATGTTTCGTCTGCTTAGGTGAGTTGTGAAGAAAAGACTAAACTCTATAGCTACAAGGGATTTCCTTTATATCTATATGACTAATGTTTTGAAATGTCGAGTCCCTTAAATTAAATTTAAAATGTAAATAATGAAAAATATCTGACTATTATTGTAGGGTTGTGTGTAAGGCATATTTCGTGGGTTAAATCATGTGGAACCGTGGTAACGCGTATAAAAAATTTCAAGTAAGAATAACTTCGAGAAAGTAAAAATCACTTTGTCCGCAGATTTTTCAACCGCTATCGTCACCCCTCAAAAAAAAGAAAAAAAAAAATTCCAAGAGTACTGACATGCATGGTTACTAACTTCAAAATGTTAACTATGTAGGAGGGAAAGCAACACTTTTAGGATTAATTCAAAACAGCTTGAACTTTTTTTTTTTTTCTTTGTGAAAACGCTAGTTATGGAACTTTGATAAATGTACTTAATACTTATTAGGATACCCAATAAATGGTTTTTAAAATTCAGGAAACATTTCAAATGAAAAAATTCGGCCTAGAAAAATTTGAAATTCTTACTTCTGTAAGAGGATGTTAACAAAATATTTTTGTCACAAGTGAAATCAACTGACTGGATGTGTTTATTGAACAAGAAGTTTCAGGTGATTACGGGTTCGTCAACTAATATGAAAAATATCGTTATAAGGGATTTTATTTTTCCTCTACGACTATGGATTTAAAATAGCATTTTCAGCATTCTGATTGATTAAAGAAAAATGGTCAATCTAAAAGTGTCGTGCAAAAACCAGTCATACCTTCGGGGAAAAAACTACGAACCATAATATATCTTATAAGAAAAAGAGTAGGCATGGACAGTTTCAAAAGGTTTTGGTTACCCGTCGGCAGATTTTTCGTTTATAATATACAAAAAAAAAAAAAAAAAGCGCAGGAAAGTTCGCATATTCCAACACAAATGCCGACTATGATCCTCTGGATATTTCACCAGGGAAGCATTGTCCGTTGACTTCTTTTCATTCATCATAGCCGTCATTTCAAGGAAGAAAAAAAGTGCAAAGTGGTCTCTAGTTTCGATTAAAAGGACAGTTAAAGGAGTAACAAAAATTCAATTCCAGTAAAGTAAAAAGAAGCATATATATATATATATATATATATATATATATATATATATATATATATATATATATTTAAAATGTACTCAAAATTTGCTGCAAATCATAGCCAAAAGTTTCGGAATTTCAGGAAATATTAGATGAATGCAACGAAGAAAAAAAAAACTGCAATGAGCCATGAAGCAGTAAATCAATGATAATCGATTAACGAGATAAAAAAGCTACTATTTCTGATGTTTATTGCGCAATTGGTCGCCTGATGAGGGGATCGTCGAGAAAAATGAAAAAAATTAGAGCAAAAAGAGATTTCATTTCCGTTGTTCGACGTAGGCTTTGAAATGGCATTTTGACACTCTTGATTAATAAGGGTCGTCTTAGGCCATTGGTTTTCATCCTGAGGGGAATTCCTCCCTAGGGTGTGTGTGTACTTTTGAGGGGGGGGGGTGGACTACTCTGAGAAAAAATTGTGAAATATATGAGTGTGTGTGTGTGTGTGTGTGTGTGTGTGTGTGTGTACGATGAAGCACTGATTAATACTCAGTAATCATATTTTGTCTCTCCTTCAGCCTTCACAGCTCATTTATCTTTTTACCTGTGTTATAAGCTAGTTTCCTTCCTTTGTGTTTTTCCCACCTCACCTTCCTGGTAGTGGATTCTGAAAGGTGTCTGGGTTACGATAAATTCTGCAAGTGCTTTTGCGATGTGCATACGTTTTGACATGTGGTATTCTGAGGAGTGTTGTTCGACAGTCTTAAGACCAACACCAGCAAACTTAAGTCTGCGCCAGAAAGAGTGTTGGCCAATCATGTAGCGGAAGGTTCCTCTATTTAAACCATAGTAACCAATCACCGTTCACCAAAAAAATGACGTCACAGTAGTAGCAGGCGATGTTTCCACACCGCCAGTCATAATTTCCACGACTTTATTGAAGCAGTGGAGGATCACCAAAATATTATGTATAGAAGAAGGGCAGCGAACTTCTCAGGAAGAAATAAGTGCGCTGATTCATAATTTCTTCGACATTGTATCATGTAGCACCAAAATTTAGATGAATTTCTTAATTACATTGGCTTGTCTATTCGAATTCATGTGAACACAAAATCATGAGGCTGTAATTTGTACCTGCTCCGATATTTCATACTGGCATCGTCTACAATGGTCCTCTACCACACTTTTTTTTGTTGTTGTTGAATGGGTGATTTAATTCTAAGAATTTGGGTAATGTATGATTAACATCATTTCAAAAAATATGAGTTGTAAGACAAGATGTACTTAGGCTTGCCCACCCCAGGGCGCAACTCAAAGAGGAGAATTGACAACGCAGCATAGGGTTTGCATTCGTTTTCTGGGGCACCAGAATATGCACTTAAGTGAAAAGTTGCTCTTACTCCCAAAGATGGTGGACAGACCCCAACATAGTTTAAATGTCTGTTCCTCTAATCCCCCCTTATCAAATAAAAAAAGAAGTAGTAAGATAAGCTGATGCAGTTTGAATTCAAAACCTGTGGCAATCATTTATGTACCCATACATTATATATGTAAATTATAATTCATGAATGAGGGTTCAGAATATGATGATGGCAAGAAGCCTGGGTGAGGGTGCGTCTGGGGGTGGTGGGTTAATACGTGGACCAAGGCTAAAGGGGGCGCCACCCAAATAAGATTGGGAACCGCTTTTGTAGAACCTAAGAAATATTTTCTTGGGTGAAATCACTTAAATCAGTAATAACTCGTTTTAAAACATGATATGGTATCGACAGATGAAAATCACGTGGAAAATTTAAAAACATCATTTCCCGTGCATTAAAGATACCATAAAACCGCAGATTTCAAAAGCATGATTGTTTTAAATCTTGCCTTGTAAGGATTACTAAACGGAAAAAAAAATATATCCAGTGCGTAGTAGCTACCAGCGAAGGAAACCTCTTTATAATTAATTAAAAACTTAAAACCGTGCTCTTCTATAAAAACACCTAAAATGCAGCCTCGGAAGATTTACTATAAACATATAGCTTAACACAACCATATTTTTTAATTATAAAAGCTTTTCAGGGGATAAAGTAATGCAGCCTAGAAAAAAAAATATCTGCGATAAGGAGAGGTCAAGTACCAAATAAAATAATTTTCATTTCCACTTAAAATCAGGTGGCATGTGGTTTTCATTTCGTTTTGTTGAGGTTTGTTGAATAATGTTCAATATTTCATTTTTTTTTCTGTATTGCTAAAGATTTCATATGGATTTTTGAGCCTTTAGCATAACAAAGGAAAAGGGACATTATATTGCATTATAACATAAAACATGCTTATGTGGGCAAAATTACACCGAAATGTGAAGTATTTAAAAAATAGGACGAAATATTAATATTTAGATAAAAATGAGCAAAGTTCCTTTAAAAACCACAGATATATGTTGTTAAAATTGTATATTTTGGTTTTGTAAGTGTTCATAGTTCGTGAAGGTTTAAAAAAAAAAAAATACAGGAGTATTGATACTACCTATAATAAATGTCTTCTAATTCTTTGGAAGCATTGTTCTTTGACTTTTTTTTTTAATTCAACGCAGCCATCACTTCAAAGATAAAAGTATTACGCAATGAGAACTGATTACGATTGAAAACAACCATTATTGAAGTAATTCATAATAATTCTTGTGCAAGATGGTAAAAACTGAGTTTATCTTTGTGAATTTAATAATTATGTAACTTCGAGAAGTGTCCATATATGTTTGAGAGCACACACATTTCCTTATAAATTTCAAACAAGATTTGTGGATAAAATAAAATGCGACTGATCATATAAAAAAATATTCTGTTGCTAGGAGATATGACGCAGGAAATAAAATACAATTTACTCAATAAACCAGTTGCCGAAAATTTTTGAGCTAGAAGGGATTCTGTTTTCATTTTTATGAATTCTGCTTTGAATTGGCACGTTGAATCTCTTCACTAAACTGAAAACAGGAGAAATTTCTGTGCAGTCAAACGGTAGTGTTAGACATACTTTCGAAGGTAAAATCACTTTTAACAACTCGAATAAAAAAAATTGATGCTATTGACCGGAAAGAAATGGCGGTGAAAATAAAAACCACTGGATTTCCAGAGATTTCTCGTGAATATATAAACAAAAACAGATTTCAGTTGTTGTTAATGTCGCATTGAGATTATTTGGATTATTTTAATGGAACAACCACGAAAATAGTTTCTTTTTCCTTCAACGGTGGTCTCATTAAAAAGATACAGAACTAGACCAAAGGGTAAACTTTTTGCAATTGAAGGCAACCGCTTTAGGGGTAATCAAAAACAGTTCTTCTGGCATAATGGTAAACACCATATGTTTTCAATACAAAAGCAGTGTGTGCAACTTCGACAAATGTATTCTACCAAATTTGGGAATTGCCAACTGATTTAAAATTTCAGAAACCAACCCAGAAGCCAAAAATGCGTTAAGGAAAATAAAATTTACATCTGCTGGAATACATCTAATGTAAGAAGAAAAAAATGTTAACGATTCACATGTAAGGTTCGTTTGACGAGGGAGTCATTGAAAAACAGGAAAAAGAAAATTTCTTTCAAGAAATTTAAATGACTTTCATATTCTTGATCAAATTAATAAAAAAAATTGATCTTTTTTCATTATAAAAGGGTGTACTTGACAAAAATCAAATTAAAAGACACTTCGAACCAAAATTACTCGTATAAAAAAAGGAATGAGAAAAATGATTTCGGGAGTTGAAAGAACTTCGAAACATTGGGATGTGAAATAATTATTTTGAATGACCCCTAAGAGTTTAGTTACTAGAGCCCATAGATTTATCGTGCAAAAAGATTAAAAGAATGAAAAAGCTTACCATAGAATTCACACGAACCGCTCTTGATACTCTGGCATTTATACTTGTCAAGCAGTTTTTTTTTTTTTTGAACGTTTCCATTGATTCATGTATAATGATATTGCCAGCCATCATCTCAAAAAAAAAAAAAAAAAAAAGGAATTTGTTACAACTGATAGGGCCGTTATAGGGGTAATTCAAAAAAGTTTATTGCAATGATGCTAAAAACTTATAAGCCATTTCAACAAATGCATTCTAAAAATGTGGGAACCAAATATTGTGATGTTTTGAAGGAAAAATGAAAACTAGAAATAAATTAACATTTCTCTTTGATGAGAGGTGAAGTTGCATGTAAAATATAACCGATTTATACGTTAAACAAGCTAGCATTTCATGTGTTTATTGCACAGTGAATAATGTTTGATGAGGTCGTCGAGAACTGAAAAGTTACAGCTGAAAGTGTTTTTATTTTCATGTGCACTATCAAGGTTTTGACATGGCATCTTGGGAGTATTGATTAAACTTAAGCGAAAGAGCAATTCCTACACGTAAGAATAGGTCGTGTTAGTCCAAAGGAAAAAATTTTGTGGGTAAAATAAGTTCCATCCTTGAAATCTCATGTAAAAAAAATTAATATGGCATTGACAGGTCAAATTAAAATGTCTTCAAGTTAGTAAGATCTTTATGAAAGTTCTCTGATTTTTATGCATGTCAGAGGCAAGAGAGTTCCTGATTTCAGGAATATTTACATGTATTATAAATGTCGGCTGAAAAATCTTATGTTGAAATTGGAAAAAAAAAAAAAATGTCTTTAATTTATTGGGGGTGATATTAGACCCAAAGATTTATTTCCAAGAAAAAAATCGCTCCGTACCGTGATTACTTAAAAACTAGAGAGGCACTCAATAGAGCGACTACATCTACCAACGCCCAAACTGTACACATTCGTATATACCAATATCCAAAATATTCTTGATATTTTCATCAATATTATGCAATATTCAAGGAAAAATTAACGAGAATGTATCTCGCAATTATAAAAAGAAAATTTCCTGGATAAAAATCTTTATCAAGATCAGCACCAATATTTAATGGAGTCTACTCTGGGTCAACAACCGTTGATCTACCAAGTCTCATGGAAATCCGTCCAGTAGTTTTTGTTTACTCCTGCTCACCAAAAAACAAACAAGCAGACAAACAGTGGTGAGAAAGTAACTACCTTGGAGGAGGAAATAAAACTGAGGAGGTATTGACAAGCAAATAAACATGACCGATTGTCAAAACCTATAAAATGACAAGATATGTAATTATTAAACATTAGGAATTTGGTTGCTCAATTCCATACGTAATGCATGAAAAAAATAAATCAGTTTGAAAAAGCTTGGATAAGAACGATACCAGAGATTCTTTTGATCTTTATTTTCGCACGCATTATAGGATTTTTCATTCAAAGCAGCCGTAACTGCGTGGAATGAAAAATAGATCAAGGTTTGAACTTGTTACGATTGAAAAAAAAAAAAAAAAAAAGATAGAGCCGTGTTTATATATGGGTGAATATGCAACTTCGACATATGTACAAATTAACTTGGAGAATTTGAGAAAACATTTTCGTCGGAAAAAAATAAGACCTAGAAAATTAGCAATAATAATCGATTCAACCGATATAAGCTGACATTTGAGGTGTTTACTGAAAAAGTTTCTTCTGGTCATTGGGTCGCGAGAAAAGGGTAAAATTTAGAACTTGGGCCGATTTCATTTCAATCTACAAGACGTTGGCTTGAAACTTCATTTTGAGACTAGATTAAAATGAAAAATAAAATTAATCTCTGAACCTGATAAAAGGTAGTGATAGACCCAAAGATAAAATTTCTTGAGTAAAATCGGTTATAGCCGCGATAACACGTATAAAGAAAATGATAAAGCATTAATAGTCGTTTAAAAACGGAATAAATATTTCAAAATCACACTAGAAGACAGATTAAAACTGCAGATTATAAGAGCAGTGATGTAAATGTTGCATTCAGATTGTTTAGATTTTTTTCTTTGCAAGCAGTGTCTGTTAGAGTATTTTTGGTAATACAACTGTCGTCTCTCTGAACTTATTATGAGTAGTCGTGTGAACTTGTCATAAGTGAAGGAAACCTTTGTATGAGTAATTCAAAACAGTTGTAATAGAGTGATGGAAAAACCCATGTTTTGCGGGACTAAAAGGCAGAATGTAAACCTATAAATTTATTTAAACACGGAACTATATTTCAATTTCAGATAATATTTTAGAGGAAATGATTTAAAAAAAAAAATGTAATAAATGGAGGTCAAGTGGCAAATAAAATATTAACACTACACGAGACGTGTTTATTGAATAAGTTTCTTTTGATGGTGTTCGCAAAAAAAAAACTAAAAATAATTAGAAAAGATTTTTTTTTTCTGTATGCCTAAAGACTTAAAATGGCATTTTAAGCTTCTTAAGTTTAAAAAAAAGAATAATGGGTTGTGTTACAGTAGACTCAGAGACATACCTCCGTAGTTAAATCTTTCCGAACGTTGACACATGGTATTAGATATGTATTTTTTATACCTGAAGATTTTTGTTACTAAAGTCCGGAGATTATTTGTTTATAATAAACAGGAAATAAAAGTTCAACTATAATATTTTTTGAATTTCTCCATTCAAAGTAACCGTCACTTCAAGGTTAAAAATAGTACAGAAAATATTGTTACAACTGAAAGGAACCGTTAAGGAAGTAATTCATAACATTTCTACTACAGTGAAGATAAAAGGAAAATGTGTTTGGGTGAAATCGCTAAATATGAGACTTCGAGAAATATTCCCAAATTCTTTGGAGTCTCCTAAATTTCAGAAAACATTTGAAGGGCAAGCTAGAAAATTTTTTCAAAAATCCTCCTTTAAGGAAAGATTTAACATAAAATACAATCTCACGACAAGTTTAACTGGCTCGTATTACTAATATTTATTGCATAATGATTCTCATTTGATAAGGTTGTTGAGAAAAAAGAAATACAGGTTGAAGGGATTTTATTTTATCTGTATTACTTGGGTTGTCAATTGGCACCTTGAGGATATTCATTAAAAAAAAAAAAAAAAAAAGGAATTTGTTCACATAAGAAAGGGTCGTGTTAGTCACTGATTCTCGAAGGTAAAATCGCGTCGAAATGTGATTACTCGTATACAAAAAATTATCTAGCATATTGCCAAAATGCACGGAAGAGCCTGGGAGTATACTACTACACCTAGACAAGGGAAAAGTTCTCACACTGTCACAGTCTTGGAACGAGGTCCTCCGATTTCCAGCATTCGAACAAGTAGATGCACTTAATCTATCCCCAGCACTTACGAGACTGTCTCATCTCCGGTTATCAGTTGTGAATCGGAGGAACTGTCTACAATGTTGCGACAAGATAACTTTTACCCGCTCGTGATGTACTGGTATGCTGCTTGGCTCGCACCTGAGTCGCAGGTTCAATTCACAGCATATTTGCAGTTAGTTGATTTTTCATGGTTATAGCACAGGTTTCTGTCTTCGGTTGAGACTATTCAAAGAAAAAAAATGGCTCCAAGAGAGAAAAAAAAAAACTGGAAGTCCGAAGATTTCTCATGCATTGGCATATAGAAAAAAAAAAATGCAATTTTGATGAGCCTTGACAAATAGTTACGTTTTCTTGGGACTGATTTTCTTCAGATCAAACAGAGTAATAAATGTTCTTTTACTTCAACATAGGACTCAAAAGGGTTAAAAGATACCGGCATCTAATTCTTGATAAAATCTCTAACAATATAATGGGTTGAGTTAGACGAAATAATGTAATTCTCTCAACCGTCATAACTCGTATGAAAAATATTAATTTAACCGAGAAAATAAAAAATGCTTGAAAATCTGAGTCGTAAATTATGAAATTCCAGTCATTCGGTTACTAAGGTCAGTAGATTTATCGTCCATTACAAGTTAATAGAGGAACTGTCATTGTCACCTGTGATAATTTGATTTATTATTAGCAAGCATTTTCTAATGACTGGCATTTTTAATTCACGGATAAAAATAGTTCCAAGTCAGAACTTGTACCGATTGAAGCCACAGATAAAGGAGTGATTGAAAATTCTAGTGCAGTGATGTTAAAAGCCACGTACATTTCGGAGAAAGCGTTTTTCTCAGATGACTAACTTTATTCAGAAACCTTTTCAGAGTATCCGAAAATGTTAAAAAATATAAATATCTAAACATATAAATCTTGTTGCTGTAAGAAGTGAAGTTGAATGTACAGTCGCCAAACTTTCCACCTGGGCCACCTAGCAGCGAGAGGGGGGTAACGGGTGCTGGCAACAATGAATCTGTTTGTTCGTGTGTACATGGTCGACGAAAGTTCGGATCATCAACTCT
The DNA here is from genome assembly GCF_032717465.1 of Coenobita brevimanus. NCBI lineage: Eukaryota > Metazoa > Arthropoda > Malacostraca > Decapoda > Coenobitidae > Coenobita > Coenobita brevimanus. The sequence goes on from NC_137009.1 coordinate 28,398,362, forward strand.
CTTCGTCCGTACTGACCCTCCGTCAGAGTCAGAGTTCATCCCATAGATGGCTGGGTACGGAGTTGGGTGGGGATAAAAATGTCTCAGGTGTAAGGCGGCTCTCCCATCGGCTCAGCCATTTGCATGAAACTGGTGGCATGGAAAACTGTTCTGTGCCACAGGTTGCGTTGACCAACGTCAAATTAATATGACTACTAATTTTATGATAAGGTAATATATATATATATATATATATATATATATATATATATATATATATATATATATATATATATATATATTATTTTATATAGAATAATATATTTTAAACTATACTTACTTGGCCTTGGTCCGTGCAACCTGAGGCACACAACAATTCCACGCGACCTGTTTCCTGCAACTGGTCAAGCCGATGGGAGGGCTGTGTTAGGGGGGAGGCTTGGCATGTAGTGAAGGCCAGGGCAGGCGCCGGATGGAGGGAGGCGGGGGTTGCGTTATTCATACTGCCAGTGATAATAATTGCCGAACTAGTTTTTGAGATCCATTAGCATTCTATTAAATATTTGCATTCTTAACAGTACTAAACATTATAGTTTCTATTTTATTTTTACATTGTTACCATAACATATTAATGCACCAAATACTGGAATCGCCCCAAGTCTCTCTCTCTCTCTCTCTCTCTCTCTCTCTCTCTCTCTCTCTCTCTCTCTCCAGTTACAAGTAAGATTACCTACCATATTCACATCATGAATGACACTGACCAGTAAACATTAGGATGATGTTCAGACACTGTTAACGGTTGCTTATTTCCTCATTGGTAATACGTCAGGTAGGTGTTTTTATGTGTCCTGTGGTGCACCACGATGAGGTATGTTAAAATAATGTCACCTCAACAGGCAAAGAGTTTATGCTTACTCAGGTCGAATGTGGCTATTATATCAGCTATGATAATGACTTACTGTATCATATTTCACATGACTATGGTCATAACAGCACACGTGTATAGTTCATTCATCTAACGAATGACTGAATTACACATTACAAGGAAAATTGATTGTGAGCGGTGCTTTTCTGTGTGAGGTCACATTTACACTCTCATCGATTATTCACCGAACAACATAATCTCACATTATAACAAGATGAAGACACCACCTCTCCATAACAGTATGCAAAAGCTTGTCATTTTAAGCACAACTGCTAATGATTCATGAATTCTTGGGACATTTATATAACCATTGCCTATGATATTACGTATGTGATTGGTAAATGCAACATAACGAACATGAAATTATCATTACAGGCTGGAATATATATATATATATATATATATATATATATATATCTATATATATATATATATATATATATATATATATATATATATATATATATATATATATATCCTACCTAGTTTAAATTACTACCCGCCCAGTGAGTAATCCTTTAACGATTAATGACCTAACTTATCTAACCATGTCTCGGATCAAAAATAGTATTTCAATAGGTTTAATCGAGACCGGTCCAGGACTGGCGAAATGCAAAACGAATAGTTAGACACCGGTATCAATTTTTCTACCGTAAGGGCTGGTCACACGACGGTTCTTCCTCCCAATATTCAGTAGACAATTTTTAGCCATTGGTTTATCATGTATTAGGGAAAAAAATACGTTTATAAATATGTAACATATGTTAAGATGCTGTCTTTTAGGTTATTTTACTTATTGTTTCAATACTAGCACTATCCAATACTTTCAAGAAGTTCCTTTGAAATTCTGTTGGCTAAAAACTGCCTACTGAAAATTGGGATGAACTCTGACGAAGGTTCACTACGGACGAAGAAAGTTGATGATCCGAATTTGGTCGAACATGTACACACGAACAAACACATGTACTGTTGCCAGCACCCGTTAACCACCTCTCGCTGATAGGTGGCCCAGGTGGAAAGTTTGGCGACTGTACAATAAAATATAATCGATTCACATGTTAAACAATTTAATATTTCAGGTATTAATTGTACAGCGAAGATCGTTTCACGAGTTCATTGAGAAAACCGAAAACATTAGAGATAGGATTAATTTATTTTCATACTGGCTGGCAATAGATAGATATTTATAATGCCATATGTTTCATGATATAATTAACAAAGTAATTTCTTTAGCAATATATAGGATTGAGTTAGTCGCCAAGACGTAGTTCTCCCAACCGTAATATCTCGGATAAAAAAAAAAAAAAGGATCAGGTTTATAACCGAGAAAAAAACGTTCTTTCATAATCTGAGATGTAAATCGTTAAACCCTAATCATTTGGTTATTAAGATCAGTAGATTTATCGTGAATGACAAAAAAAATGAAATTGTTCACATGAACTATCATTAATGTTACCTGTGTTTCTTTGAACTATTTACCGCAAGCATTTTCCACTGATTAGCTTCTGTTCATTCCAATCGAAGTTTATACCAATCGAAGGCAACAGCTATAGGAGTAATTCTATTGCGGTGACGTTAGAAGCCACGTATATTAGGCGAAAGCGCTAAACATGCAACGTTAGATTACTAAATATCTTGGAAAACACAATCAATACGTACCAAAATTCAAGGTACATTTGACGGTCAAAAAATACTAACAAAAAATATATATGTAATCATCGTTGCTATAGGGAGAAAAATAATCGCATAACACGTTAAATAAGCTAATATTTCAGGTGTTAATTACACAGTAATAATCGTTTGACGAGGACTTCGTCGAGAAAACTAGGAAGGTTAAAGCTAGCTTTCAAATGACGTTTCGAGACGGCTAAAGTGAAAGAGCAATTTCTACACATAACAAGAGGACGTGAAAGACATAGGACCGTGAAAACTCCTATAAAATATATGAGAAGGTAATGACAGTCAGATTAAGGTGATTTCCATAATATAAAAACGTCACAGATTTTTCGTGATTGACGGATAAATGCATATTGCAGATTTCACGAACACTGACATGTGCTAATAAATGTCGCCTTGGGATTTTCATTTTTATCCCATCATGATGGGATAAAAATAAAAATCCCAAGGCATTTTTTTTTTTTTAAATAATGGTCATATTTCTTAAAAGATAAAAAACAGTTCACTTTTGAACGTCACCAGTGACTGCCACCTCTGGTGTTTATCATAGTTGTTTTTTTTTTCATACGAAACATTGAAACCGGCATTTTGAGTTCTTAATTAACATGAAAAGACATTAGTATCAATAGTTCATAAATACCTAAAGACATACCTCCGTGGGGAGAATTACTCAGAGGGGTGATAATAGATATGAGAATTAACGAAAATGCGAAAATGGCCCTGTCTCGCAATGTTAAGGAGAAAAAAAAATCCTGGATAAGAATCTTTATCCGGGTCAGCACCAATGTTTAATTGAATACCAAATTTCTTGGTATGTTTACTGCTCACAAACAAATAAACAAATAAACAAACAAACGGTCAGTGGTGAGAAAGTAACCACGTTGGAGGAGGTAATGAAACTGAGGAAATCGACATGACCGAGTCAAAAAATTTAAAATGAGATGTAATTATTAAACATTAGGAATTTCGTTGCTCGTCTAAATGTAATGGCTGAAAAAAAAAAAAAAAGCAGTTTGAAGAAGCTTTGATAAGAACGTCACAAGAGATTCTTTTGATTTTTACCTTCGCACGCATTATGATTTTTCATTCAACGCTGCCGTCACTGTGTGGAATTAAAGAATAGATCAAGGTTTGAACTTGTTACGACTGAAAGCAAAAATAATTAAGCCGTGATTATATACGGGTGAATATGCAACTTCGACATATGGACAAATTAACTCGTTGGAGAACGCTGTCAATTCCTTCTGAATTTGAGAAAATATTTTCGTATGAAAAAAAAAAAAAGCAATAATATTCGATTCAACCGATAAAAGCTGGCATTTGAGGCGTTTATTGAAAAAGTTTCGTCATCATGGGGCAGGGAAAAAGTAAAAAATTTAGACCTGGAGCCGATTTCATTTCAATCTACACGACGTTGGCTTTGAAACTTAATTTTGAGACGATTAAAAGAAAAAAAATAATCTCTGAACCTGATAAAAACGTCGTGATAGATCCTAATATATATTTTCTTGGGTAAAATCGGTTAAAGCCGTATAAAGAAAATGATAAAGCGTTAATCGTCGTTAAAAAATGAAATAAATATTTCAAAACCTCGTGCTCTACAGATAGAAGAAAACTACAGATTATAAGAGGAGTGATGTAAATGTTGCCTTCAGATTGTTTAGAATTTTTCTTTTCAAGCAGTGTCTGTTAGATTATCTTTTGTAATACAACGGTCGTCTCTCTAAACTTGTTATGAGTAGTCGTGTGAACTTGTCATAAGTGAAGGAAACCTCTGTATGAGTAATTCAAAACAGTTATAATATAGTGAAGGAAAAACCCGTGTTTTGCGGGGTGGAAACGCAGAATAAACACGGAATTGTATTTAGATTTGATAATATTTTAGAGAAAATGCAGATGAAAAAATATTCTGCAATTAATGGAGGTCAAGTAACCAATTAAACATAATCACCTCACGTGACATGTTTATTGAAAAAGTTTCTTTTGATGGTGTTCGCCAAAAAATCTAAAAATAACTATAGGATTTTTTTTCTATTCCTAAAGTCTTAAAATTGCATTTTAAGCTTCTTGATTAAGTTTAATGAAAAGAATAATGGGTTGTGTTACAGTAAACCCAAAGATATACTTCCGTAGGTAAATCTTTCCGAACGATACATGGTATTAGAAAATTTACGAGGTATTGATACTCAGGTAAATATGACCATAAAAAGAAAAAAATGCCCATGAAAAACAGAGATATGTTGGTTTTAAACCTGAAGAATTTTGTTACTAAAGTAGGAAAGAAAGGTTGAAGTACATTAAGATTATTTGAATTTTTACCTTCGAAGGCACGTTGTCTTTTTCCCAATCCAAAATAACCGTCACTTGAAGGTTAAGAAAAGTAAAATATATGAAGTTGTCTCAACTGAAAGCAACCGTTAAGAAAGTAATTCATAACATTCCTACTGCATTGAAGCAGAATGTGTTTAGGTGAAACCGCTAAATATGAAACTTCGAGAAATGTACCCTAAATTCTTTGGAATCTAAATTTTAGGGAACATTTGATAGGGGGAAAAAAAACCAAGCTAGAAATTTTTTTCAAAAATCCTGCTTCAAGGAGAGATGTAACATAAAATACAATCTCACACATTGAACTGGCTCGTATTACTGATATTTATTGGATTATGATTCTCATTTGATGAAAAAAAAAAAAACTATATGATTCTCATTTGATGAGGTTGAGAAAAAAAAAATAAAGCTAGAAGGGATTTTATTTTATCTGTATGACTTGTTTCAACTGGCACCTTGAGGCTATTCATTAAATGAAAAAAAAAAAAAAAAAAAGGAATTTGTGCACATAAGAAAGGGTCGTATTTATAGCTGACATTTTCGAAGGTAAAATTGCTTCGAAATGTGATTACTCGTTATCTAACATAATGTCAAATTGCCGGGAATTGAACCTTTGACTCTCACGTGAGCGCTAGGCAGTATACCACTACACCTCGACCAGGGAAAAGTTCTCACATTGTCACATTCTTAGAACGAGGTCCTCCGATTTCCAACCGTGAATCTGGGAGGATGAGACAATCTTTTGGCATTCGGACAAGTAGATGCACTTAATTTATCCACAGCACGTACGAGATTGTTTCATCTCGGGTTATCAGTTGGGAATCGGAGTGTCTACAATGTTGTGACAAGATAACTTTTACCTGGTCGTGATGTACTGGTATGCTGTTTGGCTCGCACCTGAGAGTCGCAGGTTTAATTCCCAGCATATTTGCAATGTCAGGTGATTTTTCCTGCTTACAGTACATGTTTCTCCCTTCGGTTGAGATTGTATTGAAAGAAATAAAATGGCTCCAAGAGAGAAAAAAAAAAAACGTAACGAAGTCCTAAGATTTCTCATGGAATGGCATAAAAAAAAAAAAAATGGTTTTGATGAAACTTGACAAATAGTTACGTTTTCTTCAGACTGATATACTTCTTATCAAGCAGAGAGAATTAAATGTTCTTTTTTACTTAAACATTGGACTCAAAAGGGTAAAAAAATTCATCCGTGTGAGAATGGCACGTGAACAATCTCTTTCTATTAGAAAGTTAGATTGGTGATGATAAAATCTTCGTTTCTCCGATGAAAATGAAAAATATGCTATTTGGAAACGTACCCACTTGTCTTTAAAATTCAAAAATAAAATAAAAACTTACTGCTCTATGGACAGGTGAAGTTACGATAAAGTGTATATATATATATATATATATATATATATATATATATATATATATATATATATATATATATATATATATATATATATATATTAGCCATTTTCATGTGAAACTTGCACTCATTAGAGTTATTTATTGACCAATAAGTTTTGTTTGATAATGGGATCGACGAAAAGTGAAAAATTTAAAGCTAGACTGGAGTTTATTTTCATCTCAATGAAAAATGATTTATAACGAAATCTGATTCTTGATAAAATATTATTGAAAGATAATATATATCATTGAGCTAGACGAAAAAATGTAGTTCTCTCATATAACCGATAAAGTAAGATGATCGAAAATCTGACAAATTATTAAATTCCATTCATTCGGTTACTAAGGTCCGTAGACAAAATTATTCTTATCAAGCATTTTTCACTGACTGGATAAAAATAGTTCCAAGTTGGAACTTGTTCCGATTGAAGACAACAGTTAAAGGAATTATTGAAAATGCTAGTGCAGTGATGTTAAAAGCCACGTACATTTCGGAGAGAGGGCTTTTCTCAGATGACTAGATCAATATAAAGAATTCCCTTTAAAATTCAGAAACCATTTCAGAAGATCCAAAGAATGTTAAAAAAAATATAAATATCTAAACAAGAAGTGAAGTTGCATGTCAAATATAATCGATTGTCATGTTAAACAAGTTCGTATTTCAGGTGTTAATTGTACAACGAAGATCGTTTGACGAATTCATTGAGAAAACTGAAAACATTAGAGATTTGATTGTTTACTTTCATGTTATATATAATGGCATATGTTTCATGATTAAATTAGACAAAGTCATTTCTTTGACAATATACCTGGTTGAGTTAGAGGCCAAGACGTAGTTCTCTCAATGGTAATATCTCGTATCAGAAATAATGAGGTTCATAACTTCGAGAAAAAACGTTCTTTGAAAATCTGAGATGATATCGTTAAACCCTAATCATTTGGTTATTAAGGTCCGTAGATTTATCGTGAATGACAAAAAATGAAGTATTGTTCACCTGTTTCTTTGAATTATTCACCGCAAGCATTTTCCACTGATTAGCTTTATTTCATTCGTTTGTCTGTTGATTGAAGGTTAAAAATAGTTCCCAATCGGAGTTTATACCGATTGAAGGCAACCACTATAGGAATAATTAAAATCAATTCTAGTGTGGTGTGATGTTAGAAGCCACATATTTGATGAAAACGCTAATATGCTACTTGTTAGATTACTAAATGTATTGGAAAACACAATCAATACGTACCAAAAATTAAGAAACGATCAAAAAATGCTAACAAAAAATATATACAGTATGTAATCATCGTTGCTGTAGGGAGAAATAAAATCGCATTACACGGTGAATAACCTAGCATTTCTCGTGTTAATTACACAATAATAATCGTTTGACGAGGACTTCGTCGAGAAAACTAGGAAGGTTAGAGCTAGAAGGAATTTTACTATCATATATACTCCTATGCTTGCAAGTGGCATCTGGAGACTCGGCTAAATTGAAAGAGCAATTTTTTACACGTAACAATTGAACGTAATAAATCTAGGACTATAAAAACTAAAATGATTGAGAAGGTAATGACAGTCAGAATGTGATTTCCAGAGTATATAAACGTCGCCGTGGGATTTCTATTTTTATCCTATCATGAAGAATCTATTATTTTTTTTTATTTTTTTTTTTAAATAGAGTGGTCATATCCCTTGAAAGATGAAAAATAGTGCACGTTGAACATGTCACCAGTGATTGCCACCTCTATTGATTGTCATAGCTAGTATTTATATAAATATATATATATATATATATATATATATATATATATATATATATATATATATATATATATATATATATATATATATATATATAACATTGAAACTGGCATTCTGAGTTCTTGATTAACCTGAAAAAAGAAATGAGTATCAAGAGTTCATAAATGCCTAGACATTCCTCCGTGGGGAGAAACACTCAGAGGGTGATTAAAAATAAAAATGAGGAGGTATTGACAGGCAGATTAAAAAAAAAAACTTTGAGGACGTAAAAATATTATTAAAAAATTGAGATATAACAATAAACAAAAATATGGTTTCTTGACCCCATATATTTCACGTAAAAATGAACGCGCTTGTAGAAAAATCGATATGAACTGTTATAAATGTCGCCTGAGATTCTCTGCATTTTTTTTAGCATAATCCATTTTTTTTTTTTTTTTTTTTTGAAATCACAGAATTCAAAACAGTTGGACTGGGGCGATGCTAGAAACCGCGATTTTTTTTCGGTGAAATCGTTAGTTCGACAAATGCACACTATTTTGTTTTTAAAATTCAGGAACCATTTCAGATGATGAAAAAATGCAGCCTAAAAAAAATTAAAAATCTTATTTCTGTAAGAGACGGTGATGTAACAAAGTGTTTTTGATTCAGACGGTAAATCAGCTGGCTTTGGAGGTGTTTGTTGAACAAGTTTCGTTTGATGACGGGTTCGCCAAATAATGTGAAAATATTTAGTTATAGTAGAAGGGTCTATTTTTATATCCATGGCAAAGGATATAAAATAGCATTTTCAGCCTCCTAATTGATAAAAAAAAAAAAAATGCTGTGTTGTGTAAAAACCAAAGTCATACCTTCAGAGGAAGAGACTCCTAACCGTAATATATAAAAAAAGACCAGGTATAGAAGGATAAAAATGAATTCTGGAAAGTAAATTGGATTTTGAATCAGAAACTTGAAATAATGAAAGCAGAAGGGTCTGGTTACTCGTCCTCATATTTTTCGTGTGTAATATGCTAAAAAAAACAAAAAACAAAAAAAAAACGTTTTCCGAAGCGTTCATATGATCTATTACAAATGTCGACCATGGTCCTCTGGATATTTCACTATGCAAGCGTTGTACGTTGACTTTTTTTATTCATCATAGACGTCATCTCAAGGAAGAAAAAAAAAAAATCAAAGTGGGATCTTGTTGCGATTGAAAGGACGGTTAAGAGAATAACTGAAATAGTTTTATTGGAGTGAATCAAGAAACCGCATATATTTAGGTGAAATATTTAGGTGAAAATGTACTCAAAATTTGTTGCAAAACATAGCCAATTGTCTCTGAAAATCAGAACGCATTAGATGAAAAATTGGATCATCCAATCCTACGTTGCCCGGGGCTTGGCAAATTGGTCCTGATATTTAAGATGAGAATGACCAGCCTCACTAACCCCTGAGTGGCATTACTGAGCAATAAACCCCAACCATTCCTTGGATATAAACCTTCACAGGCTGAATCCGACTGGAGCGCAATAATTACCCACTAAACCACATGGCGCCAAAATTTGGCTATATGGTTACCACCCAGCGTAAAATGGTTTCCTGGTGTACAGAAAATTATTTGGCTTGCCACTCAATGTAGGGTAAAGTAGGAAAAAAATAAACTATCCTCATGCAATGAGCTGTGAAGTAGTAAATCAATAATAATCGACTCACCAGATAAAAGAACTGGAATTTCAGGTGTTTATTGTACAATACGGCGCCTGACGAGGGTGTGGTCAAGAAAAGTGAAGAAATTAGATCAAAAAGGGATTTTATTTCCATTGTTCGACGTAGGCTTTGAAATGGCATCTTGAGGCTGTTGATTATAATGGGTCGTATTAGACCAGTGATTTCCAACCTGAGGGGCACGCCTCCCTAGGGAAGCGCGAACATTTTTCAAGAGGGGCGGGAGTACTCAGAGAATTGTGAATGGTTTGAATGTGCGTGCGTGCGTGCGTGTATTTGTGTGTGTGGAGGGTATCATCATGAAGCAATATTCAGCATTGATAGCTCGTTTATCTTTTTACTCTTGTAATAATCTAGTTTCCTTCCTTTGTTTTCCACCATCACCTTCCTGCTTTTTTCTGCTTTCCAGTTTGGTCGTTCCAAGGGAAAATAAGATACTAATGTCTTCTGCAAGACAGACCCCAGTTTAAATAGGTATGTTCCTCAACTCCCCCCTTATCCCCTGAAAAGGTGGACGGTGGCTTTTTTTTTTTCCTTTGATAATGAATGAAGGAAAAACAAAGGAAAAATGTCCATGTGCCTAAAGACATCCTCCATTCATAAAATACTTATAACAATTGGATTTAAAATTGAGAGGATTAAATGTGTGTGGGAAGCAACTCCCAGGAAGTGAATTCCAGAGAGTAGTAGTTCTGTGGATAAATGAATTTTGATAAGTAGAGGTTCTGCTTTGTGGGGGAGAGTGTGAGTTCATGGGTGCTCCCAGCTGGCCGAGTACTTCGGGAGAAAATGTGAAGGGGAGGCACAATTGAAGCCAGTTCGTCAGAGCACTTACGGTAAAAATATCGGAGACAGGCAAATGAAGTTTGAATTCAACAGATTTAACATCCACTTGAACCTGTGGCAATCATCTATGTGTAGCGATGCCGGGTTGGGGGTGTTGGCGGGGTGAGGGGGTGAATATGTGGGCCAAGGCTAATGGGAGAGCAACTGAAGATGGGATGAGAGCCGCTGTTTTAGACCCTAATAAATGTTATCGAGGGTAAAATTACTTAAATCAGTGAGAACTCGTATTAAAAATAATAAGGTATCGACAGTTGGACGAAAATCACGTAGAGAGTTTGAAAACAGTCAGCAGATTTCCCGTGCATGACATACAAGAAAACTGCAGATTTCAAATGATGAGTGTTATAATTTTTGCCTTGAATCTGACCTTTGCAAGCAGGGATTATTATGTTTTTTTTTCCTTTACAACGGTGATCTCACTAAACGAGAAAAAAACACACAGCCAGTTCGAACTTGCTACCAGTGAAAGAAACCGCTTTATGAGTAATTCAGAACTTAAAACCGTGTTTCTTCATTGAAAACTCTGAATATGCAACTTACCCATTTTTTTTTAATTAAGCAAGCTTTCCAGTGGACAAAGTAATGCAGCCTAAAAAAAAAAAAAAAATCTGCGCTAAGGAGAGGTAAAGTACCAAATACAATAATATTGATTCACACGGAGAATCCGCTGGCATATTGTTTTCATTGAAGAATAAGCATGTTTTCATGGGGTTTGTTGAAAAATGTGAAAAATTTATAGTTAATAGGGATTCCAATTTTCTTCTGTATGGCTAAAGATTTGAAGAAGAATTTTAAGACTTGTATAATGGAGAAAAATGGACATTATAAAGGGTTGCGTTATAACAAAAAACATACTTCCGTGGGTAAAATTATACCGAACCGTGATAAAAACTATTTAAAAGATGACGAATGTTCGAAATGCTTTTGAAAACCCCAGAGATATGAAGTTAGTGAAACCGCAAAATTAAGTTTGAAAGTCCGTTTATTGTTCGTGTAAAAAAAAAAAAAAAATTCAGGATTATAATAAATAATAAATCTCATAAAATCTTTGGAAGCATTGTTCTTTGACTTTTTTTTATTTTAAATTCAACGCAGCCATCACTTCAAAGATAAGAACAGTACAAAATCGGAAATTAATACTATTGTAAGCAACCGTTATAGGAGTAGTTCGTAACTATTTTACTGCAGTCAGGTAAAAACTATTTTTGTGAAATCATTAAATACTCTTATGCAGTTTCGAGAAGTGTCCCTGAATGTGTCTGAAAGCACCCCCACTTGCTTCAAAATTAAAAAAAAAAAAAATGAAAATCAAGAAAATGCGACTGAAAATGTAAAAAAAAAAAAAATCTAGCTAGCTGGCGTTTAGGGTATGTGTTACACAATACGTTTTGCTTGATGAGGAGGTCAAGATAACTGAATTATTATTATTATTATTTTTAGCCAGAAGGGATTCTGTTAGATCTGGATGACTTCGGCTTTGAATTGGCATCTGGAATCTCTATTAAATTGATAACAGGAGAAGTATCTGAACAGGCAAATGGTCATGTTAGAGAGTGACATAGAAGGTAAAATCACATTGAACTCTGATAACTCGAATAAATAAATTAAGATGGTTTTGAGAGAAAAAAAAAAATGGAAGGAAAAGTAAAAACATCACTGGACGTCCGGAGATTTTTCGTGAATATATAAACAAAATGCAGATTTCAGTAGCGTGTTTTTTGTCGCATTGAGATTGTTTGGATTATTCTAATAGAAAAACCACGACCATAAAAAGTCTATTATTTTTCCTAAGTAGACAAAAGTGTGAACTTGTTGGAACTGAAAGCAACTGTTTTAGAAATAATCAAAAACATTTCTCCTGGGGTAATAATAAAATCCCTGGGTTTTCAGTAAAAAAAAGAAAGAAAAAAAAAAGGCAGTACGCAACTTCAACAAATGTATTCTAAATTTATGGGGAAAGTGCCAATTGATTTTACAACCCAGAAAATAATTCACAGGCGAAAAAATCCGGTCAGAAAAAAAAAATCTATGCTGGAACAGAGCTGATGTAACAGAAAAAAAAAAAAAGTTAGATTCACATGTTAAAAAGGACGTGTTTATTGACCAATGTTTCGTTTAACGTGGGGATCGTCGAAAAATAGGAAAAAAGAAAGAGACGTATTTGTGTCTGCTTGACCAAAGATTTAAAATGACCTTTTCATATTCATTAAATAAAAAAAATAAGCTGATTTTTTTTACATTAAACGGTGTATTTGTCCGAAAATAAAGAAAAAGAAACACTCCGAACGGTAATAACTTGTATCAATAAAGTATTGACAGACACATATAAATGATTTCGAGAAAGTGGAAAGAACTTTGAAACACTGAGATATTAAATAATTAAGCCCCGAGAATTTGGTTACCAGAGCCCATAGACATCGTGCATAAAGTTAAAAAAAAAAAAAAATAGGATTCACATGTACAGTCACGCGTACTAATTTCTGCTCAGGGGTTACCCCTTCCTTCCCCCCTCTACCCTGGACAGAGGGAAGGGGGGAATCGCGAACAAGTCTACCCCGCCTTCTGCCCCCAACTCCCCCACCCTCCACCTCCAGCTGCCAGTTACTGATTAGACGCAAATTTTCTCATGTCCTGTAAACATGACTAAACTGTCGTCGCACATGCTTTCAACGGCCAAGAGTTGGACTATATTTTTAGAATAAATTATTACCGTATTGAACTGCATTCTCAAATTGAAAATATTCACCATCCAGTGTCGTCAGCTGCACAATTCTGGGCTCCAGTGCTTTCCTTTTCACTTCCCCCAGCTCTCTCTCTCTCTCTCTCTCTCTCTGAATTTACTTTTCCCACTCACTTTCTTTTTAAATTTATATAACTTTCTCTTTGCTTCTCTCCCCCTCTCCCCCTTCTCTCTCGTTCTTTGTCTTAAGTCTTCCCCGCCTCTCACCCCTCCCCTCCCCCCACCTTAGGCCTGATCAGCAGTCAGTTATACCGTCACCGCTACTTCGTATATCGTGTGCAGGCAACATTTATCACACACACTTAGGTCAGATGTATGGTAAGTTAATTTTTATATATATATATATATATATATATATATATATATATATATATATATATATATATATATATATATATACATATATATATATATATATATATATATATATATATATATATATATATATTTATATATATATATATATATATATATATAAAATTGTATTTCTCATTATGTGCCAAGTTCAAAAAGAGAACACCAGATAAATATTCGTAATTTTTATTAGAGTGACCGTTCCACTTCACATAGCTGGGTAGCTGGGCTTATAAACTGCACACACACACACACACACACACACACACACACACACACACACCGCTCGCTGGTGCAGTGGTAACGTTCTCGCTTGCCAACTGGTGGACGGGAGTTCGCACCTCGCTCAGCTTGCGAAAAGTTTCACTGACGAAGTGGGTGGTTACTGTCCCCCTTGAGCAAGGGAACGGGTGTGTGCGTGTGTGAAGGTCACAGCCTTGCCCTTAGATCGGACTATATGAGCTCTCAGCTCCCTTCCGGGAGGGTAAAAGCTGACGATCACGACCATCAAGTGATCCTGACCGACCCGGTGAATTACACACACACACGACTTAAATTTTGCACTGACAGCGTGGCGACTACAAATATAGTCATTCTAACAACTGGATCTGCTGGCTCCAAACCACCCATGTCCCAGTCAAACTCCTCATTCAATAACCATCTCAAAGAACAAAGGAGTTCCAAGAGGAAATTTGTTTTGACTGAAAGGATAATAGTAATCCAAAAAAATTCCATTGCAGTTATGCTAAAAGCCACGTATAAGTGAAAACACATAATAAGCCGTTTCGACAAATGTATTCTAAATTTGTGGGAACCAAATACTTCTAAAATTCAGAAAAGTTTTGAGGAAATAATGAAAACTAGACTAAAACAAACATTTCACCTTTGAGGAGAGGTGTTGCATGTAAAATATAATAGATTCATACGTTAAACAAGCAAACATTTCAGGTGGGTATTGCACTATGAAAATTGGTTAATAAGGTCGTCGAGAAAACTGAAATAATTAGAGCTGAAAGGGATTTTATTTTCATATGCACGATCAAGGCTTTGAAAAGGCATCTTGAGAGTGTTGATAAAAGTTAAAAGAAAGAGCAATTCCTGCACATAATAATAGGTCGTGTTAGTCCCAATGAAATATTTTTGTGGGAATAATATCACTTCCATCCGTGAAATCTTGTATAAAAAATTGATACGGTATTGCCAGGTCAAACTGAATTGACTTGGATGTAGTAAAAACATTATTGAAAGGTCTCTGATTTTTATACATGACAGAGGCAAGAAAATTCCTTCTTTCAGGAAATTTATGTTTTATAATGTCGGCTGGATGAGAACTGGATTTTTACCTTAGCGAGGAGGGGCTAATTTTCTAAAAATACAGCGGTTGTTAAAAAAAAAAAAAAAAGGTAACGTTACGAATGATTGCAACCGCTTTGCAAGTAATTCAAAAGTTTTCTAGAGTAATGTTAAAGCCCGTGTTTTTCCCCGAGAGACAGCTGAATATACATCTTCGGTAATATTTATTAGGTAACAAACTCAATTGGTTTTAGAGGATGGAAAAATGCGACATAAAAAAAAAAAATCTTACTGCTATATGGAGCTGCGAAGTAACAAATTAAATACTATCGATTCACATGTGAAATTAGCGGGCATTTGAGGTATTTATTGCACGAACTTTTGAAATATGTTTCGTTTGATGAAGTGGTGGTAAAGTATTTAAAATTTTTGAAGTTACAAGGGATTTTGTCTTGTCTGAGAAAGACTCATTTTCAGCCTTATGTTTAGAAAGCAAGAAAAAAAAAAACTTTGAATTTATAGAGGGTGGTGTTAGACCCAAAGGCTAACATCCTAGGGAAAAATCGCTCAGAACTGTGATGACTTACATAACTACAATGGGACAAACAGCCTCCCCTATAAAAACATACTTAAATCCGCTAGATCCGGAATTTTACATGGATCAGCGACAAACTGTACCAACATCCTAAATATGCATTATTATTTTTTTTTTATCAAGATCTCTGCAATTCAATGAAAAATTTACGAAAATTAAGAGAAACATCAGTGTATGAAAATTTATTGGGAAACGCAATTATTTTTAAAATTAAGATAACATTCCACAGGATGAAAACTGTAGAGGTGTGATAAATAAAAAAAAAAAAATAATTCACAAGTAAAATTTGCTGGCATTTGAGGCTTTTATCGAACGAAACATTGAACAATGTCTCGTTTGATGAGGTTGTGGTCGAAAACTGTGAAAAATTTACAGCAAGAAATGTTACTTTTTACGTTTGACTAACGATCTAAATTCGAATTTTTGTCATCTTGGTTAAAATAAAAAAAAATCGGTTATACAGGATCATGTTAGGCTCAGAGAAAATTTCTGTGGGGAAAACCACTACAAACCATGATAATGCAAAAAAAAAAAAAAAGGTATTGTCAGACATAAAATTGCATTCGAGAAACTGAAAACATCACTGATACGCAGAGATAGTTATCGATAAGAATCTGATTACTCATTCTTAGATTTTTCGTGCATGATAGGTAAAAGAGAGCAGCTTGTAAGAGCACTGACATGAACTATTATAAATATCGCCTGAGACTATTTGGATTTCTACCTTAACAGGAATTGTCCGTTTGATTTTTTTTTTTTTTCATTCAAGGCAGCCGACACTTCTTGGAAAGAAAATCATGCTAAATGTAAACTTGTAACGATTGAGAGAAAACTGTTTGATAGTAATTCAATGATCGATTCGCCTCCAAAACCTGCCGGAATTTCAGGCGTTTATTGCAATCTATAGTTTCATCTAATAGAGGCTCATCGAAAAGTGAAAAAAAAAATAAATAAAACTAGAAACATGTCTTTGAAATGTCACCTTCAGCATTTTAAGTGAATAAAGGGGAAATTCCTCACAATATAATCCGTCCTTTTAAACAGTAAGATATTTACTGGGGTAAAATCACTTCGAACTGACAAGTTAAAAAAAGAAAGAAAAAAGAAAAAAAGCAATGAAAGAAATAAAAATGATTTCGAGTAAGTGAAAACCATTTTTTGTCCCAAGACTTTTAGACAAAAAAAAAAAAAAAAAAACTAACATCATGACGTGTTATAAATGTCGTTTTGACTGAATTTTTTTTTTCTCAGCAGCCAAGTACATTAAATAACTTTTGTTTTCATTCAACGGTAGTCTCGATTAAAAGATGAAAAATAGAACCATTAATGAAATAGGGCCATGGTGCTAGTGAAAGCAATCGACAATTTTTTGGAGTGATAATAAAAAAGCATTTTTCAATGGAAATCACTGATGAAACTTTGACAAATCTACTCTAAATTTATCAGGAAAGACACAATTGTTTCTATAACTTAGAACACATTTCGGATGAAAAAAAAAATGCGGCTGAAAAAATATAATCTTACTGACACAAGGGGAGGTGAGTAATAATATAAAGATTCAAACGTGAAATTAGGTGGAATTTGAGGTGTTTACTGGATTGATGAGGGGTTCGTCGAAAAACGTGAAAATTTTAGTTAGAAGGGATTTTATTTTTATTTCTACGGCTAAGGATTTAAAATTTCAGTTTGAAGCTTCTGATTAATTTGAAAAAAAAAAAAAAATCGAAATTACAAGAAGGTTGTGTTAACCCAGAGACCTACTACCGTGGATAAAATCACTTTCAACCGCGATATCTAGTATAAAATAAAATTGACGAGGTATTGACAGTCAGTTAAACATGACTTCGAGAGAGTAAAATGGTCTATGAATCAGAAATAAAATTATTAAACCTTAATAATTTGGTTGTCCGAAAAATTTTCTTGGATAATAATTCAGTAAAAAAAGTTTGCTGGAGCATTCAAATTGACAGTTATAAATGTCCCCTGTGATTCTTTGGATTTCTAACTTCTCAATGCATTCAATTAAATATTTTTTTTCTCATTCGACGCAGCAAACACTTCAAGTACAAAAAATACAAGTGAGAACTTTTTGCGATTAAAGGCAAGTGTTATATTATATTAATAACTCAAAACAAATCTATTGCAGTGATTTGAAAAGCCTCATTCTTTTGGGTGAAAACGCTAAATATTCACTATAAAAAATGTACTGTAAATTTGTTTGGAATCATAACCAATTGTTTCTGAAATACCGAAAATATTTGAGGAAAAAAATTTACCTGCAAAACACGAATGTTGCTGCTGTTAACATGTTAAATATAATCAATTCACACATTAAACAAACATGCACTTCAGGTGCTTATTGCACACTAATTTTAATTTGATGAGGTCGTCCCAAAAAATAAATAAAATTTTGGATGAAGAATTTACCTAGGCTTTGATGTAGCACCTTGGGGTTATTTAAGTGAAAAGGGGATTTCTTCGTATAATAAAGGGTAGTGTTAGACCCTGTGACATCCTTTATGGTTAAAATCACCCAACCGAGACAAGTAAAACAAATAATTGAGAAGTACTGACAGTCAGATAAATGACTTCGAGAAAGTGAAAACGTCACTGAGTCCAAAGATTTTTCGTGCATGACAGATACAAGAAAATTGCAGATTTCATTAGCACCGATATGGTGTTATCTATGTCGTCTTTAGATTGATTGAACTTATATTAAATACAGATTTTTTTTCTTTAAGTAAACTGGATGTCTCACTATAAGGATAAAAACAAGATCGTGTGAACTTGTTACTTGTTAATGATTCGATTTCTCTGTCTGTTGCCGTAACACAGCAAACGCGGTGCATGTAGCGCAAATTTTTGTCAGAGGAAATTACTGTTAAAATTCTTTATCGAAGATCAAAATAATTTCCAGTCCAACTGGGCCACCGGTTCCCGAATAATTATATTTCTGAAGAATGGAAATTACGAAATCGAGTGGAGGCAGCCGAAGGTGGCCTTTAAAAGGGTATAAAATAGATAAAATCCATTTCATCTGTACACTTTCCACTTTTTTCGACGATGACCTTATGAAATAAATTTCATTGTTCAAATGTCACCTAAAATTAAAGCTCATTTAATGTGAGAATCAATTTATTTAGATATGGTACTTCGCCACTCCTTATAGAAGCCACCTTCTTTTATCGTTTCGAATTAATCTTTATTTATTCTTTAAAAGTTTTCTTAATTTTATCAGCAAAAGTGTGTTTCAAGATAAATCTAGGGCTCATTTGCCGAACTATTATATATATGGTTTTGGCTCTAAAAAAAGCAATTTTTAGCATCAGTACAGTAGAATGGTTCTGAATTACACTGAATGCTGTTACTCTCAATCATAACGAGATACCACTTAACACTAATTTTTATCACTGAAGTGACAAAGTTGAATTTTTAAAAATGTCATTTAAAAGACTTTTCTAGCTAACTTAAAAATTAAAAGGTTCTCAAGCTGACAATAATATATCGCTAATGATATTACTCCTGCAGCATGCATTTTTTTTTTATCTGTCATGTAAGAGAACTCTATGAACTCTAGCAACTGTTGTCTAAATGCATAACAGGTTCATTCTTCTGTAACGGAATGATATATTTAGTTAATCAAATTCAATTTCTCATCAAAATCTCCTCTACAGTTTTAATGCAAGTTATGACAATTCTCAGTATCCCTGTCCACGAAAATATGTCCTATGGTCTAACATGATGCAGTATAATGTACGAAAATTCTATTTTTTTTTTTTTTTAGTTTAAGAGGCTAAAATATGCGATTTAAAAAAAAAAATCCCTTCAACTTGGACATTTTTTTTTTTTCCGCGACGCCCTTATCAAACTAATTTCATTATACAGCTGACACAAATGACATCTCATTATATGTTAATCGTTTTCTTCATATATTTAACTATTTCTGTCCCGATAGCAGATAGTTTGTTTTTTTAATTCGAGCCTTTTTTAATTTTCTGAAAATTTTCGAAATTTTTATGGACAATTGGGTGCGTTTCTAGAGAAATTTAAATCATATATATATATATATATATATATATATATATATATATATATCATATCTTTCATCGCAAATTATGTATATATATATATATATATATATATATATATATATATATATATATATATATATATATATATATACATAATTTGCGATGAAAGATATGATATATATATATATATATATATATATATATATATATATATATATATATCATATCTTTCATCGCAAATTATATATATATAATATATATATATATATATATATATATATATATATATATATATATTATATATATATATATAATTTTCGAAATTTTTATGGACAATTGGGTGCGTTTCTAGAGAAATTTAAATCTACATATATATATATATATATATATATATATATATATATATCATCGTAAATTATGTATATATATATATATATATATATATATATATATATATATATATATATCATCGCAAATATATATGTATATATATATATATATATATATATATATATATATATATATATATATATATATTAAATAACAGAACGGAGGAAGGGAAAACAAGAGTAAAAAAAAAAAAATCCATACACCAGATTACTGGGGTCCTCCGTTCATAAAATATCTGTAACAGTTAGACTTGAACAGCTGTGGGTTGAAATTTGGAGGGAAACAACTCTGGGGAAGGGAATTCCAGAGAGATGCAGTTCGGGGAATGAAAGAATTCTGATAGGCAAAAGTTCTGCAATATGGGTGAGTGACATTCCAGTCAGGAGCGCTACCAGATGCCCGTGTAGCACGAGGGAAAGCATGGAGAGGTGGCACTATGGACGCAATTTCTTCTGAGCATTTGCCAAAAAAATATCTAAAATATTGCAAGGGAGGCAACATTCCTTCTTCCAGGGGAGGTAGTTTATATGTAATGACAGGGTTGTTAATGATTCTAACAGCTTTGTTCTGAATTTTGTCTAGTTGTCTTAATGCAACCTCTCCACAACCATTCCACAAGGGTGAGCAATATTCAAGCTGAGAGAGCACATGACTCTTATAACTGCTAATTGCTCATCGGCGAAGAAGTTACAGACTCTGTACAATATCCAAGTTTCTTTGAGGCGGTTTTAGCAAGTGATCTAACATGAGAGGTCCAGCTGGGGGCACTGTTAAGTAGACGCCAAGAGTTTCAATACTTTTGGAGATGGGAATATCAGTAGCACTGAAGGTAATGTACGAATGTGGCAATATCTGTCTATTAGTAAACTGTATATATTTAATTTTACTAGCATTGAAAGAGACGAGGTTGTTTTGTCCCCATTCACTGATCGTAGATAGATCTTGATTTATGGAGATGGCTGTACTGAGTTGAGAGGTAGAGATATTAGACTTTGTAAATGGGTGTCTGAGTGTGAATGAACTATGTAGTGTTGAGTCATCTGCATATGAGTGAATGGGATTGTGGGTGACAGATGAGATCATTAATATGAACCAGAAATAGACTTGGCGCCAGAACTGATCCCTGCGGCACGCCGGCGTTAATTGAGTGGAAACTGGAATATACATCATCTAATTTTACTCAATATATATATATATATATATATATATATATATATATATATATATATATATATATATATATGTCGTGCCGAAATAGAATAATTGGCATTTTAAACAAAATGAGCAAGGTTGTTGCTGGTTTATCTAACTTGTTGTGAGAGTTGCCGATTTAGTTCATTCTCTGGATATTTTGTTTAATCGGCCATTTTTCTTTTTTCGAAAGATGATAAACTAGTAGTAAAAGTATAAAAAATAAAATTATTATTATAATTCGTTTCAACAAGAAATCATTATAAGAATGATTTAAACACCCCAAATACGAAAAAATAGATGATTTTCTATATACTCTTTGCAAATTGTTATCAAATTCATACACCATTTTCCTTTTAAAAAAATAAATGGTTTTGTCATCTATACTGAATTCAGTGTCTACATCCTCGGGCGCTCCATTCCAGAGAGGTTTTTGCTACAAACGTCGTATTTATCGATTCCCATAATCTATTTCTCTCTAAGAGGTATGTGTTGTTATTGAAAAACAATCCAGCATTTATTCTGTTTACATTTTGGGGCAAACCTAAGTCATGTAGGTTTATCTGGTGGACCATACAGTTGTTGTATGTTTAAAATATCACTCTCCAGTCTAAAGTCTGCTGAATAATCTCTCACATAGTATGATAGATTCATAATGGAATTAACAAATTGAAAAAATATAAATATCTATAAAGAAATTATCTTATCATTATTAGAATTTCATTAATTATAAGTATAAATTAAAAATTAAATATATATATTTTTGCGGAAAACCAAATCGAAAGTTTGTATGGAGAGATGAAGAATCTCGAAGAAGCGGCCCCTGCATCAGCTTTGGTTCGCATTTTCAGAGCTATGTACAGTTATTTATGGCCACCCAAAAGTGAATATTATAATGCTGAAATTAAAGGAGAAGAAGAATGTGATGAAATTGTCCAAAAGCTGGCACAATATGTGATAATTCAAAAGAGAGAGAATAAATTATCAGATATGTTTCGTTGTTTTGCACATAGTTCCTCGTGCCTATCTCAGACGTGCTCCCCCGTCTGCTTGTTGTTTCGCCGTACTCGTCGCCATTTGAACGGTACAAATGAACACAAATGCAATGTATTAACTATATATCTCACAATTCTTCGCACATATGTGGCTTGGTGTAGCTCGACAAATTGTGATTTACCATCCTGTCCTTTCAAACGTTTAAGGTCCCAAGTGCTAGAAGAAGAGAAAATTAATACAAAGGAATGTGAGGAAGCCGGTAAGAAGCTAAAAGAGTATGTGATAATCCAAAAGAAAAAGAAACTGGAGGATCTGCTTCTTTGTTTTGCACACAGCGCTTCATGTCCATCCGAAAAATGCTCTCCCCTCTGCCTGATGTTTCGCCGTGTTCATCGCCATTTAAACAATAAAGAAGAACATAAATGCAGTGTGCTAAACATATACTCTAAAATTCTACGCCTACATGTGTCTAGATGTGAAAAGCATAATTGTGAGTTACCATCCTGCCCTTTAATACGAAGAGCCGCACCACCTCTTGCTCGTTTAACCCTTTAGTGGACAAGTGGTTGTTTAAACTATTATATATAAATGAAGACTGCTCCGCCAAGACAACGTCAATATTATAATACTGACTGATTTTCGATATAATTTAAAATGAGTATAACTACCTTTTACAATATAACAAATTTTCAAGGAATAATAAATAAGAAAAGAAATGAAATAGAATATTTTTATATTATACAAATATATAGTTTAGATGCCTTTCCAATTGGAACAGGTAAAAGTTTCATTGTTCAGGAAACCCTTAATTTCATTAAAAAAAGATTAATTTTTCCATACAAAACATTGAGAAACTGTCAAGTCGTTCCCGTCCCTAAAACCATAAAAGGTCATTATGATTTTATTCTTTTTCTTGATAATTTATTATCTATCACATTATTTAATGAGGATACTTTTTCTGAAATAGATAGGGAATGTAATATAACTACATATAATCGTTTCAATTACAGATATTATTTTGATTTGTTACGGTCAAAATCAGATTATAATATTTTTAGATGATATTGAGAAGACCGTTATATAATTGAAAGGAGTACAAAAAACGCTGTACTCTCATTAACCCTTTAGCGGGTAAGTGGCTATATCAGGTTATTATCAATAAAGTTGGTTTTTGAATATTTTTTATTTTATATCTTACTATAGACAATTAATATTTCCGACAAACTTCACTCTCGTCGACGAATGGAACACGTCAAAAGTCTGCCACAGATGCAAGGGACCTCTGAATATCGTAAGGTTTAAGAAAGATGAAGGGAAGAAGAATGAGGTGTACCTTCGGGGTCTACGTCGTTGCTCTGCCAAGAGTGATATTAAATACAACGACAAAGTCCCCCAACACAGAAACATTCTCCAAACTTCCAGCTCCATCAATTCTATTCCATCAGCAGTACCAGCAGTTAAAGTAACAAGAACAACAACTACTTTTTGTCCAATCGGTGGAGCCTTTCTGGATAGAGACTGTAATGCGGCAGCCAATATTGCTCAAAAACTCTTTCTAGCGGCACCGTCCACTCTAGTCCGAGGAGTTAAGGTTCAAATGAAAGAGGTGTTATGGTTGAAATATTATTGTAAAACAACAACAAAAAAACAATCCAACACTAACTACTACTACTCACTACTCCGTGCATTTATGACAAAGGTGTAGTCGTATGACCAGATGGTCGTATATAACACTGAGGCGAAAAGGCAATTGCTGACCTATCTGGTTGGCAGTTGGCTGCCTGCTAAAGGGTTAAACCACTTGCTTTTCTGTGATCAACATGACACTTGCGAGTCTGATTTCCCTTTGCTACAGGAGGCGGGGATGAATAACAACTTCAATTCTTGCTGACCCGGAATGGGAGTTGGTTGCCCACTAAAAGGGTTAATCTTCCTTTTTTAGAATAATATTTACACTCTGAAAATCACCAATCCATAAAACACCCAGATAATTATCAAAAACTGAATCTCTTTATATACTTCTCTTGGGGGCCACAAACAAAAAATATTATTCACCTTCATATTTAAAAAATTAAAGAAACAACAAATATTTATTTCAAAACTAAGAATTTTTCTACCTATTGTAAGATAATAATTAATATTACTCAGAGAACTAGGTTTTGAATAAATGGTTTCCATACCCAAACATTGTAAAGGATTAAAATGTGATTTAGGCACGATCTTTATTTTTTCTTTGGTGATATATGTATATGCCTTAAATTCATCTCCTTCACATATAATGCAGTTTCTTTTCAGTTCTTTGATGTATTTCTCACATTTTTCGTAAGATTGGTGTCCAATATCATATAATAAAAAACATATTAAAATGTTATCTGTTTTCATATTCCAATAAAGATTCGCTTGTAATGCCATTGTTTTTATTTCCGAAGCTGTTGCTAGAGGGACTAGGTCTAGTAGATTTTTTTTATTCAAATAATTTGGTAATAATAGAAGGTAAGATCGATCAATGTCTTCTTCAGATGCTTCTTTTATAGATATAGAATTCTTTACCACAGAACAAAATGTAGTGGGTTCCATAATAAATTCAAAACATTTCATATAATTATCCAGTACACTATAAGAAAAGACGGTCGGTAAGGATAAAGAATCTAATTCAAATCTAATATATAATTTACAATTTCCTTCTAGTATTAAATGTCTGATATTATTATTATAGAAATTAACAATGATTAAGCTGGTGTGGACCAACATTGATTGTGAATAGATATAGGCATTATATTTTTGTCTACCCACCGACGGAACAAATAATATAAAATAATTTTCCTTCGTTATAAAACATAGTGGAATCTCATCTGCCGGAATGGGATGATCGTCATCTATTACCATTTCTCTGAATATTTTCTCTAAATCTTCTTTTATTAAATCAATTTCCTTTTTCTCCGATACATGAAAAAATAAAAGTGAATAATTTATAAAAGCGATACGAGAAAAATTAATAATAAATGTCTCATATCCTAAAATGAGTGTAGAAAAAACACCGTCCAGTATATACCATACCATGGTGGGTATCCTCTTACAATATCTTAATGAAAATACTAATAATAGTAGCTGCTTTTATAACAGCGCTTGTACTTTGAGAATCTGGAGGCAAACTTTTTCCTACTGAAAGAATAAAGGAAAAGGAAGAATTTTTTTCATTTACAGATAAAGTATATATTAATAATGATATATGTGATTTAATGAAGAAAAAGAGAAGAGAAGATATGGAATTTAGTATAACAAAAAATAGAGAAAAAATTATAGAAAACTTAAAAGAATATGTACCTTCCTTCATGAATATCGATCCCAGCCGTATTATAAATGATATTGGTGATATACAAAATGCAAAAAAATCTTTTATTTTTATTAAATACATTTAACGTGTTTGTTTCGAGTATTTTCAGTTCCCTTAGAAACCGAAGAGAAGTTTCTTATCAAAGCAAAGTTTGAACATGATGGTGATTCTTATTACATGAGTAGACTCAAAAACGTTTTAAATGTATTCGGTGGGGCGATATCATATTATCTGAAATATTTATATCAGAGAGATAAACTTGCTAATTCATTTTCCAGAGAAATAAAAAACGCAATTAATGAATTTAATTTTGTTATGCAAATTTTTTACCATATAAAAAATTGTCAAGAAGATCATGAAAAAATTCGATTTAAAGGATGTTTCTATGAAGCCATCTTATCAACGGATATATGTAAAGAATTATATGAATTAATAAAAAATACCGAATATAAAGCTCTGGTTGAAATGGGAGCCATTATTAAAAACGTGAGAGATGTCAATAATTACTGGTGGGAAGAAATGGATGCTAGCATAGATTATAAACAACGATGTATTTCTTTTGATAATATTCAGATAGTCCAGTTACTCGTTTTTTACCATATGTGGCCATCTCTCTTTCTCATTGCACTTACTGGAAAGCAAAATGATCACTTTGTGGAATTTATGACCAAACATGTTCATATTATGACTGGATGTATAATCTGTATAAATAATTATCCATCAAAATTATTTGAAGGAGTGCAAATATACAATCTTATTCATTCGCAGACTTTACCTCTTTTATTCAAATTTCTTTTGAATTCAGAAGAAAGAAACAATCACCCACTAAAGGAGAATATAGTTTATCCAGCCAAATGTTATATATATCACACAATCAAGATACTAATGGAAAAGGAAGGAAAGGACATCTATACTGATAGAGAAGCTCTTATTAAACTTGGCAGTTTTCTTTTCCTTTTGCTATTGGTGTTGGGTTCGAATGAAAACCAAATCGACCATTTTAACTTAGTTCAGAAAAATGCACATATCCTATCTCTGTGGATGCTTAGAAATATAATAAGAGTTTCTAATGGAAGGGATTTTTATCCCCTCAACCAACTAATTCAATATGGAGAAATAAAAGAATTAATGTCAGAGTTTTCATTTTTATTTCACAATCATTCTCAAATAATATTTGATGCTATTCAAAAATATATAACAAATTATAGATTAGAATGTTGGATTGAATTATTTAAAAATATCAAACACCAAGTAGAAGAAAATTTCAGATTTTTTGAACAGGTGGTAAAAAAAGATTTTTCTTCTTCATTTATTGCCTTTTTCGAAAGAGAATTCTTAGCCTAGGGTCAAATTAAAGTTATCATAAAGAATGTCTCCTTTGGTCTGCATCAGAGTTATTGATTTCGGTTTTATTTCCCAATTCCTGTCTATCTTGCACTCGTCGAGTTTTTCCACCACCGTTTCTAGGCACTGAGAGTTGCATTCAAAAAGTGATATATGTGGAATGGGGTTCTTACGTTCCGATTTCAAAAAAAATCCCTCTTTCAGATGGGTATCCAAAATCTTGGGAAATTCTTCTAGTATCTGGTAAAAATTTGGTATATTCAAAATAAGGCCAATAATTTTCCGACCAAATATACCAAACTGATTTGTAGAATATATTTTAATGGGATTAACATTCAGCCATTCCTTGATTGTAGTTATATAATCCAGAGGCTCCTTGTTTTCATTGCCGAGATATCCAACAAAAAGTGTTATATGATTTGGGCGTCTTATTACATCTTTCTCTTTCCTGAACTGATTGGTAACATTCATCAGAGTTTCTGTATCTGATTCCGATAATCTTACAGAGAGATAGTATAGTGGAGAGTTCATGTTGATAGTGTGGCCGTTGGGCTATGGGATACTCATCCAACTGCCAACCAGATAGGTCAGCAAGGGTTGGAATTGCCTTTTCGCCTCAGTGTTATATACGACCATCTGGTCATACGACTACACCTTTGTCATAAATGCACGGAGTAGTGGTAGTACTAGTAGTTAGTGTTGGATTGTTTTTTGTTGTTTTACAATAATATTTCAACCAAAACACCTCTTTCATTTGAACCTTAACTCCTCGGACTAGAGTGGACGGTGCCGTTAGAAAGAGTTTTTGAGCAATATTGGCTGCCGCATTACAGTCTCTATCCAGAAAGGCTCCACCGATTGGACAAAAAGTAGTTGTTGTTCTTGTTACTTTAACTGCTGGTGCTGATGGAATAGAATTGGAAGTTTGGAGAATGTTTCTGTGCTGAGGGACTTTGTCGTTGTAGGTAATATCACTCTTGGCAGAGCAACGACGTAGACCCCGAAGGTACACCTCCTTCTTCTTCCCCTTATCATCTTTCTTATTAAACCCTACGATATTCAGAGGTCCCTTGCATCTGTGGCAGACTTTCGACGTGTTCCATTCGTCGACGAGAGTGAAATTTGTCGGACCGGCTCTCTCTCTCATCACTTCGGCAAATTTAGTGTTAGGAGAGGCAAAATGTTCCCCCCTACCAGTACAGGAAAACTTGGCTGAACCGTACGCTACGTGGAATGGTTTCTTAGTATTTCCCAAAACCTTGTTTACGAATGTGTCTACAGTAGTGTCTAGAGTCTTTTTGGTTAGACAGTAGACTCGAAACTTGGCCCTCCTCCATTTTCTCGGAGTCTTGACCTTCCATATCGTCTCGTAGTGTTTCACGTACGTTTTCAGGTAGTACTCTGAGCTCGTCAATTTGCTTCCTCCGCTCAACTCTTCGTTGACTCGCTTGTATTCTCCGGTTAGCCAAGAGTCGACTCGTTTTTTTAACCTAATCATCCCCGAGTCGCAGTAGTACTGTTTTGAAGTGAGTCTGTTCTTCTTAATAATTTTTCGAGTTTCGGGATCCAGCTCTACACAGAAGGCGATATTCTTTCTGCCCGGATCGACTCCGATGATCCTCTTCCCGTCTAACGATGGGGTGGACTTTAATGGCGCCGCCGCGGCAGCAGCAGTCCCGTCGTTTCTCTTTTTCTTCTTCTTGGAAGAAAAAGTATTATCGACGTCGGGTTGATGGTATCTGTAATACCTAACTGAACAAGCCACTCCGTCGGTTGACACGCAGCGGTCAAACGTCCACTTCTTACCTCCCATGCGAGCTAATAGTTTCGTGTCGAAGACGAAGTCCCATCCTTCTTCTTGTTCCAGGTTGATGCCCAGATCGTGACATATACCCTTCACTCCGACCGTATCGAAATCTAAGTAATGTACCTTGATCGTGTTGGAGGGAGCCAATGGAATATTTCTAAGTTTCGTCGACTCAGAGTACTCCCGTCTGAGAAAATAGTAGTAGCGGAGATACTCCATCGGTGATAACTTAAATGTCGGTTGTTGTCGTGGCAGGTGTTGTCTGTGTTGCTCGACGAACTCCGAGTGTCGGTCTTTCAATTCGTTTAACTGGTCCACGGAGTACGTTCTTCCGACGTACTTCCACCCGTTGATGAGAGTCTGAAGTGCATAGACGATGGGCGCTGTTACTGCAGTCTCGATCTTGGATAGGTAGAAGCGAATAGCGCGTCGCTGACGAGATACGAAATTCAACTCCAAGTTATTAAGGAAACACGTCTTGTAGGTCTTGGCGCAGTAGTTTATTAAATTGTAGTCCGAGTGGTATCGAAGAGCAGAAGAAGGATAGGAGATACTTTCGAACCGTTTACTCCACGTCCCATCCATCGCCAAGTTGGGTTTTGTCCTCCTCTTCCTCGCTTCGCACCCTTGGGTGAAGAGTTGTACAAACACATTCATCTTGGTAAAGTCTGGCCATTCGACCAGACTAACAACACCATCAAGTTCTCTTTGGAGTAGATCTTCTATCATCGCATTGCACAGCTGAGAAGCCTTGACGGCCATCCGAGAGATAGCCAGACATCTCTTTTCGAAGAGAGGAATGACATTCTCCGAGTCCAACAGTATTTTGCCCAGGGAACATTTAATATTCTTATAGTATCGTTTGGTCTTGGAGGACCTCATGGCCTAGCCTAGCCTGGCTGACAATTGAGAAGGGAAGGTCTGTCTCATTTATCTACTACTAATTTTTTTTCCTCAATAGGTTTAAAAAGCATTTATGATCCAAAAAGTCGCCCGCTAAAGGGTTGATAATCCCCAAAAAGTCTACTGTGTAGTAGTGATCTACAGTAAGATGTAAAATATAAAATATTCAAAAAACCAACTTTATTGATAATAACCTAATATAGCCACTTGCCAGCTAAAGGATGCGAAATATTAATTGTCTATAGTAAGATGTAAAATAAAAAAAAATATTCAAAAACCAACTTTATTGATAATAACCTGATATAGCCACTTGCCCGCTAAAGGGCTAAAACTTGTCTAAAATTGATTTTTGAAAGTGCTTCTTTTTATGAAGATAAAACTGATGACCACCCTTCATATTATACTACTGAAACTTTATTCTCCTATAAATAAATAAGTATAATTATATCTATGTATAAATAATGAAATTTGGAAAACTTCAACCCGTTACTCAACCAACGACTTTATCAGAGCCAGCGAGGATTGTTTCTATGCTTCTTTCCATTTTTTCTCAACAGATTCATGATCTCGAAGGAGAGAGTATTCTTCTATTTAGAATTTTTATGTTAGCAAAATATAATGATATTAATAATAATAATATAAATCTCCTAACATGGAATTCAGCAGAAGGAACATATACACCTTCTAGCTCTTCTCTCATTTTTGCTCCCGAAAATTTATCTGTAAGTCATGAAATAAATAACGCAATAAATAAATAAACATTCTCTTGTTTTTTCCTTCTTTCCTTTAATTATAAATTTATTTTTCTTTATCCTTAAAATAAAAAAAATATCTTTAAAGATAGGAGATAAAAATATATATATCAGAGGAAATAATGAATACACAGGAAAATATGTACATAAACTACCACCGATAAATGACGTTGAAGAAATAAATATTTTTTCTAACAGGGACTGCGACGAAGAATTGATCCAATGCGATCCTCAGTCTGATTCTACATCTCTAATAGAATGTCTTCAATGTAAAGAACAAAATGCGCGTTGTATAGATGTATCTGATACTCCAATCGTTTCTATTGAGAATGGAGGAGAGAAAGGGCGATTTCCTCCGGGTAAATTCGGTGTATGTTTAGTATCTGAGCAAGGGACTCACTCTGGGGACTTCAATTTTCACACAACTAGAATTGTCGTAGGTGCCATAAGAAGGGGAAACCAACACTATGCCAAGGCTGTAACTCAATGTATAAATGATAATATCGTCACAAAATCATGGTCGAACAACGATTACAACTATTTTCGTAAACCTTGTGATAAGATTGTTGCCTGCCTTCCAAATGGAGCTTTGCGCCATCCACGGACCCAAAAAATTATTTTAGATGTCGGAGAGATCGATTTCGATTTGAATTCAGCCACATGTGAATGTCCAGAGGGGTACAAGTCTACCACCATCTCAGGTGGAGGGCTGCAGTGCATTCCTAGAAATCCTATACCCAGATGTCAGGTATCATGGACATTATTAAATAATGATGATGATGAGAATTACCTGTGTATTTGTAACCCTGCTCTGCATATCAACGCCAGTGTGGCAACCAATGACGAATTGTTATACAATGTAGAAAACCCGGCCTTCACTAATCAGAATATTTCGAACATGAGGTTCGTCTCGAGTACCCTTCTGAACAATTGCGATCATTGTTTGCCCCTTCCTGGAGTGAGTTCGAAGAATGCTGCCTTCTCCTACAATTGTCTGAGTGAGCAGACTGCCGATGTGACTCCCGAAAAGTGCTATGGGGGGCATCTTATTGAATCCCTCCTACTGGTGAAAGATGGACTCTTGGAAACGGGCGTTTACAAAGAGTCTTGTTATGTGAAAGGGGGTGTTGTTACGGTTCGAGGTAAAGGTGGTATATCTTCTTACTTGGAAGGAATGGACTACTATAACAATCCAAATTATATCCTAGAAGGAGGGGGCGATCCGCCCAATTCCAGCCTCAGAGTAATAAGACCCCCACCCTTTGGTGTTCATGGACTGGGAGAGGACTCGGGAGATCACGCTTTGGGACTGTTGGTATCAGCGGGACGGGTGTATCCCGGTTGTGTCTACTCCCGTCTAGGTACGGAGGAGAGAAAAACCGACTACAATGTGATAAAGACTTTTATCGACAGACGAGAATCACGGGAGTTTTATGCAGAGAATCAATGATCCCGGTATAGTGGCGGGAGCTTTTCTGCTTCCGAAGATTTTCACGAGAGAAGGCGAAAACTCCTTCCTCCTTCTGATATGAGAAATTTTCCACTGGGAGTCCTCAATCATAGAAGGGCAGCTGGTTATTACTCCCTGTTCGATCTTATCGACAGAATCGTCATCGACGGATCCTCGGGAAGTTTTCGCGATATTTTTCCACCCTCCGTTCTTTATGAGGGAGTTGCCAATCATTCCGAGTCTGAATTGATCTTCTAGGTGGGCTATTGATAGAACCTACCAATATAAACCCGAGAGATATCGCATGGCGGAGAAATTACGTCTGTGAAGAATTATGGGCTAACACTCCAACTTCCACCAATTTCTATGCGGGTGGCAAGCACATCTTTGGAGGACTATTAGCGCTCTCTCGGGAACCGCAAGTACCCCTGGGTCCAGCTATAGTGGCCAATTTTAATTCCCACTGCTCCGGAGCTTCCCTTCAACAGAACGGAGATTCATCGTACTTGGATTGCAGAGGGGGGCAACCCATCGATTTTTTAACCACCCAGTTACACGGCGCCGAAAATTATCTAGAGAACGAAACCGTTCTGAGTCTTCCTCCAAATGTACCGTGCGGATTTCCGGAACTCTTAGAGTTCTCTTCCAGGAATTTTGTCGGATGATGAAACCATGGCGAGATTCAAAAATCAGTACAGTAACGGAAACAGATCTAGGGGGGGGATTAAGGATTATCTAGCGAGAAAGTATGATTATAAACGCGCGCGCATCCCGGTTTGTGGGACGGGTTACGAGAAGGTAGGGGATCGAGAGGTGGGAAGGAGCCTATACCATCCGCCCCCTTGCGTAATGGAAGCTTTTATTCAGCGCGACACCTTAAGAAATTTCTCCATGGTTAACGCACCATCCTCTCCTCGGGCATCTCTCATGCATTTCACACAGCACTGCGCCAACTACGTGGACTGCCTCCTGACCCACTACAAATTTCTCTTAAACGGCGACTGCTGGATGGGCGCGAGTCTAAACCAATATCTTCCCATTTTTACGATAAACGAAAAAAACACCTATCCGTTGTCTCCGAAGAGAGACCATCACGTTGATGGTACCCCATTTCTTTCTCGCCCCGTCGACTCTCTGAAGAACCCCATAAACGATGAGGAGAAATAAAGCTGCTTCTGCGAGGGGTTGTTGTGATACCACGGACGCCTTTTGCAGGAAGAGACTGAAAGAACCCAAAATCAACGTATCCATGATATGCGAGGCTAGTCTGCATTCCAGAGCTACTCGGTATACTCTCTACATTATGGAGAAGAGACTTCCCCTCTCTTCCATTCAGAGATATTCTGCCTATTTCAAAATTATGAATAATTTAGAAGACTTGGAATAATCGCTGAATAGCGCGTATCTTTTCACTCGTCCCACCAACTACGAGGGTAGAAAGATACCTCACACTCCAAACGCATTTTCAACCTGTCCTCATAACCAAGAACATATATCTTATCTATACGGAAGGCAGATCGTCACTCCGTTTCCAGAGAATAATCCTACCAGTTTTTTTACCATTGACTACACAAATACCAACTACAACGTTCCCCATTCCAGAATACTGACGAATCCCCGAAGGACGCGTTTACTCGAATCTTAAGTCACCGTGGATCCCAGCACCATCAGGGCAAATATGCTCAATTCTCGGGACGACGGGCCGAGCGATATCATCTTGCAGTTGGCGACTCCCGCCCACCGCCACGAAATGAAAGGAAAGGGGAAATTATCCTTCGTTCATAATTATCCGATAAAGTTACCCTGTCGTTATGGCTACGAATCCGGACAAGTAAGTGAAGGGACTTGCGGCCTAGGAGGGTATCTATGCGGTTACAGGCCTTGGCATCAAAATAATAAAGAGGGTTGGTTGGATGGATTTTCGTGTCGCTCGCCAAACGAAACCTACGACTTGGATTTTTTTCAAACCGATTTCTCGGATCCGGCTTCCGTCTTTAGATTTTTTCTCAAGCATTATGGAAGTGGGATGCTTTTTAGAATGGGTAATTCCTGGCCAATGTGCAGTCGATATTCCTATGGAGCATACCCCTTTACTCGTCAAATGACGGATCAGATTTCACAGAACAGAGTATCTATGGGTTTCGAATCTGCCTCATCCAATTTCTCCACAATTATGAGGGAAGAAAATTTCCTTAACCCTTTAGCGGGCAGCTAGGTCAGCTCGCTTCAGTGTTATATACGACCATATGGTCATACGACTAAACCTTTGTCATAAATGCACGGAGTTAGCGTTGGATTGTTTTTTGTTTTACCAACTTTATTGATAATAACCACTTGCCAGCTAAAGGATGCGAAATATTAATTATCTATAGTAAGATGTAAAATAAAAAAATATTCAAACACCAACTTTATTGATATAGCCACTTGCCCGCTAAAGGGTTAATTAATAAATTTTTTTTTTTTTTATTTTTTCTCGTAGTATGGACACATATCCAACTTTGAGTATTGGTTTTCTATATTATCAAAAATATCCTAGAATTTTTATAACCGGACTTCTAAAAAATTCGATGTGATGTTTATAGGAAATGAACTGGCAAAAAGTGCCATGCTCAATTTGGCAGCATTAATCGGGTATAAAGATAAAGATCTCACCGAGATATTTAGGAATATAGAAATTATTAAGGTAAACGAAAAAACTTTTCTGGATATTAATTACGAAATTCGTTTTTTACCAGTCCTCACATCTCATCAGATGGAAATTAAGAAAAATACGCAGGAATTTACAAAGAAAATCAATCCAATCGAAATATGGGCCTCTAATTTTAGACCAGGATTTTCTAAAAAGTCTCACTCCCATCTTAAAAGTGAAAAAGAGGAAAAGATAAAAAAGAAAATACAGATATTTGGAGATCGTTGTCAATATAAGATTGTTGTTTATTTAAAACTTTTAATAGATTCGCATGCTCAGTTTAACCAGTGGTTGAAATACTTTTCAGAAGATATTACGAGACTTGCTGCTTTTGTCATTTTTCCAATACTCATGTTGTTATATGATTTTCTATACTTTGAATTCCTAATTTCTGTCCCAATGCTTTTACGCAGTTCTGCATAATTAGTTTTATTGTTGATTATTTTTCTTTTTCTAGTAAATGATACATCTTTCTCCTCATCTTTTTTCTCCCCCTCTTCTGTCTGGTTTTCCTTTTCTTCAACGGTGAAATCATCCAATGAGAGATAATTAGTGATAATCTCACATTTATTTAAAATCAGAAGATATTTTTCTATGAGATTATTTAAATGTCCACTATTAATGGCTTGGTGACGTTTATAAATACTCTCCATTGTCATCTTTATTATTGATTTTATTATGGTTCGCAGGGTAGTATATCTCAATCGCAACTCCTCTAAATCTATAAGTT
>NC_137009.1:28433691-28471191 GCF_032717465.1 Coenobita brevimanus
TAATGTGAAGATCAAAAAAACCAACCTTCATAATCCAGATCGCTATTTAAAGTAGTAATGTGAGGGTTAACACTACCCCTCAAATTACAATCTGTTGGCCCCAAACACGGCTGTGGTTACGAACCATCTACTACTACTTTTATTGTTTTATTATTATTCATTAACATTACACTCCTAATAAAGACATCTAATCTACTGGAATTGCTGTTCTATGTGACTCTCAACCACAGTTGCATCGTAATCCATATCAGCGCAGACAGACAGGCCTGAGGGCTGATGACCCTGTGCCCCTGAGACATAGGAGCGCAGACTTAACAAGGGAGAACGACAGTCGACATCTCATTCAGGACATAACAGAACCCTGGGGTACGCTTGTTCTCAGAAAGAACCTCTGCCAGTCACGACTATATATATATGGAGGAGCAATATAGAACAAAAAGGGTCATCATATCGAAATAGTAATATAAAGAATATTCTGAAAAAAGAAAAGGTTGGAGAATATTTCATTAGTCACATTGGGAACTAAAATTAAATAAATGAATAAAAAAAAGAGTAATTAAATAAAATTAGAGCAACAGAAAATCTTTTATCACTCTTTGTATTTATTTATCTCTTCATTCAGGTGACACATTCTTAAGCTTTCTAATCATTCTGAGGTGGTTTTAGTTTCAAAGGTACTTTAAGATAATAATGGCAGTGTCCAGTTTCTGACACATACTTCATGACCTACATACAAGAGAAAAACTGAAACAAGCCATGAAACTCCGTTGAAAGATTTTACAGCAGTTTTGGTTGACATGGGTCCCATTCAGGTTTGAATAGAGATGGAACATTCACGTAATATTCAATGGAGAGAAATGAGGGAGAGAGGGAGAGGTCTTCCCTATGTTATGTACAATCGTCTGGATATGACTACATCCGAATGAGAACAGCAACCCGCCTTAATCAGCCCAAGTTCATTTTAACTTTGCCTTACCATCACCGGATGATTTTAATCAGCTTAAGTTAGAACCAGTGACGTAGCCAGGTTTTTCTTTGTGGGGGGGGGGGGACACTAGGGGGCACCAAATCATGGAGGGGAGAAACACGGAAACACCATCGTCGTGTTTGTATATTAACTTATATATATATATATATATAGTATATATATATATATATATATATATATATATATATATATATATATATATATATATATATGTATATATATATATATATATATATATATATATATATATATATATATATATATATATATCTATATCTGAATATATATATCTATATCTATATCTATATCTATATCTATCTATCTATCTATCTTTATATATATATATATATATATATATATATATATATATATATATATATTTTTACGGAACAGAGAAAACTGTCCCGCAAAGTTCCAGGTTCAAAACGAAAGAGGTAGGTAAAATTACAAGTTAAAGTTTAATGCTCAAACTAACAACAAAACATTCAGGTCTCGTAAGGATAATGTAATGGCAAAAAACAGGTTAAATATATGGTTAACTGCAACAGCCTCTATTAACACGAAATTAGCAAGTGAAAATTTATCTAAGTCAGCCCTGATAAAATGAGAAAACCGGATAATGCTCAGTGAATGCAAGATATATTATTACAGATACAAAATATTATCAATAATGGCTGACACTTAAAACACATGAATCACAAAAACCTCACTAGGTCTACGAATTAACACCCCATGCTATACAGTACAAGAAAAAAATGTAACAACACTTTATACATTTCAAAATTACACAGCTGCTAGATGGTTGGAGACTTCCTGGAGCACTCACAATAATAACAACTGTAAAGGGGAGGACAGAGATGTGAACAAAAATGAGGAGTAGATCTATGGGAATTAATGTAGAGACTGAGCTCATTATGGTTAGCCGGCAGAGCTTCATACAACTTGTAAGAGGGACGCGCAAATGAAGCCATAGGGGACAAAAGAGTTGCCAAACTCCTGCTCTGAACAACAGAAAAGATCGGACTTACTCTACTATAAGGGTAGAAGGGGGAGTGAGGTAGAACCTGCCTGTGATCAAACATGCAGCATACTGTACGCTGTTAGAATGACACAAAGGATGATGAAAATCATAGGCTATGTAACACCTCCCCACAAAGAAAAAGAAATTTACAAAAGGAAATTTCTTATGTACTCTAAAACAATCTGCCTAAGTCTAGATAAGCAATCTGCAATAACATTTTCTTTTCCCCTTGACATGTTGTATGTCTAATGAATACCCTGAAGAAGTAGACTTCCATCTTGTCAATCTATGGATTTTTTATCTTTCAACTTTACTAAGTTAAATTTCAGTGGGTACAATGATCGGTATAAATGACTATGTGGGTCAAAAAAACCAGAACACAAATAAAATGAAAACTGCTGTAAACCCAAAATCAAGGCCAAAAGCTCTTTCTCAATAGTTGGAGTAGTTCTTTTGAGGTGGAGAGAACTTCTTACTGTAATAAGATAGCAGGGTGTTCAATACCCTAGAATCATCCTCTCTTGCAGCAAAACAGCCCTGAAGCTCCTGTATCACTTGCGTCAACAGCCATCTGTATGTCAAGGCTTAGCAAAATTTGGAGTAGCGAGCACTGGCTGACTTAATAGGATAGCTTTAAGTTTGCTGGAAAGAGGATTCACAGTTATCGGTCCACTGCACAAATTTAACTCCCTTTTTCAGTAGGTCTGTAAGTGGTGATACAAGAATTGAAAAGCATATTAAGCCCTCAACAAATCTCCGGGTAATAACCTACCATTCCCAAAAATCTTTATAGCTCTTTCCTACTTTTAGGTCTGGGAAGATCACTTATAACCTGAAAACTTTAGCTCCTGGTGGTGCAACATGTCCATCACCACTCATTACGTACCCAAGGTACTGAACTTTAGCTTGACCAAACTCCTAGCACTTTGATAAATTAGGCTACAAGATTAGCCTGAACCCAAACCAGCTCATGAAATTTACTGACATGTCATAGGTGATGTTTCCAGTTGTCACTGAAGATTAATACATCATCAATATAAACAACACACCCTGCCAAACCCTTCTGTTACAACATTCATGAGCTTCTGAAATGTGGCTTGGTGCACTCTTCATACCATATAAGGCATTACAGAACATGCAAAAGTCTTTCCTAGTGTTAGCAGAAACGATGAGATCTCCCTAGCACGTTCAGTCATAGGTACTTGCCAGTATCCCTTTAACAAATCAAACTTACTTCTATGTAATTCTAGCCTTTCCGATCTTATCTAGGGTGCAATCTTCCATGCAAGGGAGAGGGTAAGTGTCTGTTTTGGTTATCTGATTGGCACACGTTCTGTAGTCGATGCAAAGCCGTTGTGACCAATCCTGGCTTAGGGACTATGGAGTGACAGGAGAACCTCCACTCTAAGCTTCCTGACAGGGGCTGAATCATCTTGTGGTCCAACAGGTATCCAAGCTACTTCTGGATGAGGAGGAACTTCTCACTGGGTCTCGTTACACGGTAAGGAGGCAGTTTAATTGGCTTTGCGTCTCCAACATCGACATCATGCATCAACACAGGTGGTCTCTTCCTGGAGTGGCACTGTGGAACACTTTGGCGGGTACTCCTTGCAGTAATGCCGAAAACTCCTGCCTTTCCTCGGGAGCTAGATGAGAAAGTTTAGTCTGGATATCATTCATGATATCAGGATTCTTCCCCAAACTATCACTTAGGCTCATGCTGCATGGGAGAACTTCACTTGCAGACTCGGGTGGAACAGATACAGTGCAGACTGGGTTATTTTCGTCCCGCCTGTGATATAACTTTAGCATGTGTTGATGTGACAAAGTTACTTGTTCTTTCTTGACGATCTCCAAAAGTGTGGCGATGACTATAGTTGACATCATTGAAAGTTTCTTTCCTCCACGAAATAAGGACCAGCTAAACTATGGCTTGAAGAGGTTGCCTCATGCACTGGTAGCAGAATCAAAACCTGATCTCCAGGCTGAAAAGTGGCGTAACCTAGACTTCTTATCAGTACCAAGTCTTCATCTTCTCCTGAGCAGCTCCTTAAATTCTCTCTCTGGCCAACTGTAAAGCAGTGGACAGCCGTTCTTTGAACTTCATCACATAGTCCAGAGCAGGTTGACGTCATCTTTCCTCCGACAGCCAGCATTCCTTGAGTAACTTATAGGGGTCCTGCTTACTTCATGGCACAAACAGTAGTTCAAAAAGGTGAGAAGCCCAGTGATTCATATTTGGAGATTCTCTGGCGGCAAATACAACGAATGGAAGACCTTTATCCCAGTCTTTCTGATGTTCCAAAACAGTATTTCTTGGAGCATCGATTTGAGTGTTTTGATGGATATCTCTTTAACGCTCCTTGGGTCTGGGGATGGTGGGAGCTGAAGACGTGATCTGGGTGATGCCTCCAACTCTTTCAGAGACTGCTTGAAAACATTTGACATGAAATTACTTCCCGGTCTGAGTGTACCTCCTGGGCAGACCAAACTTTGTGAAGAACCCTAGCATTTCCTTAACCACGTTCTTTGCTGAGATATTTCTAAGTGGAAAATGGCTTCAGGATAACGGAGTAGCCATATCAATCAGGGTCAACACATAAGAAAATCCTGACGAAGTCTTAGGAAGAGGGCCCACAACAATATCCACCAACACACGGGTGAATGGCGCCTCAAAAGGAGGAATGGGAACTAGAGGTGCAACCTTGTCGGTCTAATTACACTTCCCCACAAACTTGACAGGGCAGGTGTGACAAGACTTACATAATACCAAGAAACATCCCTGAAGATACCATTGGCCAGTAGAAGTGTTTCAAAATAGCGTGCCACAGCTTCTTCCCTCACTTCAAGGTGTCCTGCCAAACTGGTAATTCATGAGCCACTCTAATGATATCCTGTCTGCAAACAATGAGGGATGACAACTTGATGTACAACCTCCCATTCACAGTCAGGCTGATGCTGTTAGGGTCTCCACTTCTCTCTCATAAGTACTCCTTGACTTTAGTATAATAACAAGTAGAAGTGCACCAGCTGAATCTTCCTCACTGCAAGCAGAGTTATGCTAGCACCTTTAAACTCAGGGGTCAGGCAATCTCGTGCAACTGAACCAACTCTTTGACGCAGACAAATTACTTTCAACACTACGGGTACCTCGCCTCATCTGGTGAGTGGTCCAAATTAGCAAGAAAAGTGTCAGCTAGGATAACATCATCATCATCATTATCCTCTTAGTCACCAGTAACTTTAGACTTTAGGCCATCTTAGTGACAGCACATGCAGAGAACACATCAGGGACATTACAATCCTGGGCCGCAGCCACTGGCTCTCACTAGACAACTGAGAGAGCTGGCCACACTTCTGACTATTCCATCAATATCATTTCCAAGTAAGCAAAGTTACACCTGACATTAGGAGTGTCTCAACCAACCCAACCCATAACAGACCCATTAGAAACAAAACCAGACACTCAAATTCACTCTGCACAGAGGGACAGGAGAAGTAATTATTCCCTACACCTTTGTAAGATTACAGTTTCATCTGGTAGAGGGAATTTGTTAACATTAGAGCCTAGGAACATCAATGGTCAGCA
The DNA here is from genome assembly GCF_032717465.1 of Coenobita brevimanus. Classification (NCBI taxonomy): domain Eukaryota; kingdom Metazoa; phylum Arthropoda; class Malacostraca; order Decapoda; family Coenobitidae; genus Coenobita; species Coenobita brevimanus. The sequence goes on from NC_137009.1 coordinate 28,439,290, forward strand.
TAAGGGATTGGCAAGCACCTGTATCACGATATATTTTGGAACTGATTTCCTCTTATTACTGTCCAGAGACCTGGACAAAACCATCAGACAGGAAATTTAGCATGCATGAACTTTGGAGAGTGTCACCCACGTTACTGCTCAAAAGAGGAGCTCCATCGTGAGAATTTAATTTTACCCCTCAAAGCAGGTTCAGTTAACTCTAGTTAAAGAATTCTGGGAACTCTCAAGGGTGGACACTTCAGACCAATTGACTTGGAATATTGTAAAGACTCCTTTTTGTTCACATCACGCTGTCTCCTGAAACATTTCTCCGTAGTATGACCAAGCTTACTACAATAAGTACATTTCACTCTTTCTGAAATCTAGAGGTGAAGCTGGTATTTTACTTCCTGATAGAAACATCATCTTTATTCTCTTTCCTGTTACCTGTACTCTGGAGTAGAGGCAATGTACTTACTCTCAGCTTCTCCTTTTCTCTTTAGAATTATCTCTTGTGAGTGAGAACATATTCATCAGCTAAAATCTGCAGCATCAGACAAATTATCTCATTCTTCTCTCATCAAGATGATAGGCTTACATCTTTATTAATACACCTTTTTGAAGCTCTCTCCCAGCAGTAAATCATCTGCTTAAATTTACGCACAAATCAGAATCCACATTCTTAGAATTTAACCACTGCTCTAACAGATCTTCTTTGATTTTTGGCATACCTCAACAATGTGGGATTGGCTTGTGTCTTCTGCTTATAAGTTGTCCTAAATTTTACATTTCTATAGGCTTTCAGGAACAAAGCTCATATGCCTTAAGAATTAACTACATCATAATTAATCAGATTGACTCCTGAGGCAAAGATGCATAAGTTACTTGAGCTTTACCGGTGAGAACAGTTTGAAGGAGTACTGGCCAATACATTTTGGGCCAATTAAAACCTGTAGCTACCCTCTCAGAAACAATTGAAAATACTTTGTTAAATCAGATTCATTAAAAGGAGGGACAAGTTTTAACATTTTTAGCCACATCATCAAATCATCAGAGCTAGGGATGATCCAGTTCCACCTTCTTTCATGCGATACTCATGGTCTGCCTGAATCCTAGCTATTTATTTGTGCCTGAGCCTGTGCCTGTGCCTCCTGAATATGAGCCTGAGACTCAGCCTCCTTAGCACGTGCATGAAACTCAGCCTCATTAACACGAGCCTCCTGTAGTAGAGCTAGCTGTAACTTAGCTATTTCAATTCTGCGTTTGCTCATTTGGAGGAGTTACATGTAAACAAGCTTTTTATTAATCATGCCAACAATTTGATCTTTAGAATGATGAGAGTGAACTGCAATTCCCAATTGTTAGAGCAACAAGCTTCAGTTCATTCTTTGTTCTGTTTTCTTACATCAACACACCTGTTTGCACATTTGACAAAAAAATCTTTGGCTTCATCAAGCGTAGTAATAGGTAGACATCATGAATAAATCACAGTCACAAAATATCAAGCAATATCCTTATGATAATATCCTGAAATATTCTGGATAAGAGGTCACCAAATTTATGTTACATGGGAAACAGAGAAAACTGTCCCGCAAAGTTCCAGGTTCAAAACAAAAAGAGTTAGGTAAAATTACAAGTTAAAGTTTAATGCTCTAATGACTAACAACAAAACATTCAGGTCTCGTAAGAGATAATGTAATGGCAAAAAGAACAGGTTAAATATATGGTTAACTGCATACAGCCTCCTATTAACACGAAATTAGCAAGTGTAAATTTCATCTAAGCTCAGTCCTGATAAAAATGATAAAACTGGATAATGCTCAGTGAATGCAAGATATATTATTACAGATACAAAAATATTATCAATAATGGCTGACACTTAAAACACATGAATTCCACAAAAACCTCAACTAGGCCTAGCGAATTAACACCCCATGCTATATTGCCATGTACAAGAAAAAATGTAACAACACTTATACTCAAATTACACAGCTGGGCTAGATGGTTGGAGACTCTCCTGAGCACTCACACATAATAACAACTGTACAGGGAGGACAGAGGATGTGAACAAAATGAGGAGTAGATCTAAGTGGGAATTAATTGTAGAGACTGAGCTCTTATATAGGGGCCGGAGAAAATGTAAAGAGCTTGGATACATGGAACTCAGGTAAGAACGACGCGCAAAATGAAGCCATATAGGGGACAAAGAGTTGAAACTCCTGCTCTGAACAACAGAAGGAAACGATTTACTCTCACTATAAGGGTGGTAGAAGGGGGGAGTGAGGTAGAACACAAGGGCTGTGATCAAACATGCAGCATGCTGTATGTCAAATAGAATTATACAAAGGATGATGAAATCATAGGCTATGTAACAATATATATCTATCTATCTATCTATCTATATATATATATATATATATATATATATATATATATATATATATATATAATATTTTCTTCTTAACACTATCTGCCTTCACCTGTCTCACTGAGATGTCATGATCCTTCATATTTCCGTATTCACCCCAAGGAACCATTGCATCACTTATAAGCTGCATGAATATGCTTTGCTAGCCCTCCTCCCTTTCCAATAGCTTTTCTCGAATTTCTGTACTCTTTAATGGTGAATTATTATTATTTTTTTTTCATCACTAACATTAGGAGGTGCAAAATGTCGACAAGCAAAACAAAACATTGTCAGTACTTTGAGAATATTCAAATAATGGAAATGCCGCATACCATTCGTGGCGAAAAGTGCTGTGTTTGTTTCCACACAAAGTCTGGGGATATTTTTCAATTTTAGGTTGTGTTGGGCCCTACAATGGAGTTACTGATAAATTCTGTTGGTACTACTGATGATGAGCATACCTTTGATACATTAAGGAACATAGGTATACTAGCTTATTTCTTGTGCCTCCCATTTTGTTTTGTGTCACCTTCCTCATTATAGGAACTCTCTACATTAAAAATGGATTCATTTGAACTGTCTAAATCCATATTTTCTGCTGAAACTACTCTCTTCAGTCTTCTTTTCCAACATCTCATCTCCCGCCTTAAACTTGAAATAATTCTTTACTTTTTTTTTTTTTATGCCATTTTGAAAGATGTGAACAAAGGTACCTAACGAAAACCAATCTCTGAAAATTATATAAAAAAGAGGAACTATCTAAAAAAAAAAAAATTATACTTTTATTCACAGTACAATAATCATATTTGAGTACTGCTACCGGACAGTCCTGAATCAGCTTACTCTTTGCAGTGCTGCAGATTAGTGAAACAATCTTTCACTTTGTGATACAAGCATCAAATTTGGCACAAATATTCTTCTTGATCTACTTTTTCCAAAAAGCCCGGTCGCCACGCAAAAAACAAATACATATATTTATATATATATATATATATATATATATATATATATATATATACATACATGAGCCATTTTCCAAAACTGTCGCCTTTGAAAGCCATTATATGTGGTTTTGACCTAGATGGTTATGGATAATTAAATTTGATGATCTTGGCATCAAATTAAAACTTTTTCAGTATGAAAAATTCAATTCTGCACTTCTAAAAAGTCGAAATTGTGGTAAATTGTGAAGAGAGCAGCCAAGTCACTGCAAGAATAGTGTCTTTCGGTACTGAATTTGACACAATATCTGGCTAGTTGGTATTACGATAGTATTATATGCTTCAATGTGTCATAACTCTTGACTCAGGCATCTGTTGATTGATACTTGGTCTTGGAATGGCATACTGCATAAACATTTGGCATTATTATCACACAAAATTTTACCAATTTTTACAAATGTTGGCTACTTTAGCAGGCCAGGAGGGGGGTTTTGCTGAATCAGTGCTTGGTGTTAAGTTTGATGCATATAAAATGACTATGTGTGGAGTGGATCCATAGCTGGATGACTGGATTACGAAATGTTCATATAATCGCATTTCCAGGCACATAGCTGTGTGCCTTAAGGCCAAAATGGTAGCATTTGTATCTTCCACGACATTCAGTCTTACACCCGCTTTTTGTCAATTGTTGACAGCTCTGTACAATTGGTGGCAGTGTCGTTCACGCTTCTTGCAAATTTCAATTCTTTGAGCCAACCCCAGTTGGCAGGACTCTCTGCATGCATTTGACACACAGTTGCCTGGCCCAAGACACAGGCAGCTTGATAAGTGGCATGCTTTACGTGCTGTGCAAGAGATGCCCTTGTAGGCAGAATGGCATCATAGGACCTCTGCTTCCAAGCAAACATGTCAAATCTTGCATCATCAACCCCATCAGCAGTGTTGTTCTTGTCGTACATTGTGATGACAGACTTCCCAGGCATGCTAAGATCTGTATCGTCTGTTACTGATGGGTATTGACTGAGCTTCTGGAAGACATGAGACACTCCGGGGCACACTTTCCAAATTTGCCACGCAGTCTTTTTGCGTTTACCACGAAAGACTGACACGACATAACATCCAGTGAAAGCGTGAAAGAAAAAGATGCCACGGGATTTTTCAGGGCCTAGATTCGTCACCATATCATGAACTGGTAACCACCACCTGATGGACTGACCTTGACCCAATTCATTCCACAGCTCTTCTAAGACCGCATCCTGTAGAGTCACAAAAACACTGACTACAACAGCAAGAATATCTGTGCCACGGGCCTTAATCAACATAGGTTTGTTATGTTGCTGCAGGAAGATTCTGGTATCAGCCTCTTCGTGGTTGCAAAGACCTTTAAGACTTATAGACTGTCGGATTTGTTGCAAAGAACATATATTCTCCTTTGGTCACAAATACCACATTGTCCGGACAAAATGTCACAATTTTGTCAGCTACAAACTCAAAAAGCTCAGTCTTCTTGTCATTGTCTCGCAGGAAGCTTCTCCAATTAGGTTGTACTTTGGTTGGTTCAGTCACTCTGCGTCTATCCCCTCTGCCTCGTTTTGATCGTGTTTCAGCCTTCAGACTGGAATTCCAGTAGACGTGAAATGCGATATCTGTCCTCTGATACTTTGATGAGTAAGCCTGTAACTTTGGAACAACATCTTGGACAGCATATTCTTCAAATGTCTTTGATGCCTTTGAAGACACTGAATAAACAAGACCCATCAATGATGATGGCATCACATTTTGGTTCTGTGTCTGGAGGAGAAATAACAGTTCCCAGAATGTTGACAAGCTGAGACTTCTGACTGCTGTGGAGTTTTCCGGTATCACTCAGTGCTGCAGGGAAAGATTGGTTTTCATGCTTAAAGAACTCAAGCACATCACATTCATGTAACTGACAGGACATGAAGAGCTGTGAGAAGAGGCGACAGTCGTCTTTTAGCACTTGCTCCTTCACGTCACCTATACCTGAGTATGCCACTTGGCGAAATAAATCGGTCTTGTTCTTCGTGATTGGTTTGTAGAGGGAAGCCTCGTCACCCAGACCGTTGAAAAAGTCTCTGAAGGGAACCTTACCGTTTCAATATGAGTTCTAATGGGTTTTGCAGCACTAGGATGTGCAATGGTTTTTGTGTTTAACGTGAGAAGATCTCTGGACTCTTCCTGAAAAGGGTTGCCCAGATCCTTCATCACACTGAACAACTTCTGGACCTTGTCTGTGAAGGATTTCTGAGACTGGTTAGCCTGATCATGGTGTCTGAAGTCTTTACTGACTACTTTGATCTGAAGTGCAGACTCGTATTGAGAAACCAAATGACTAACCTCTGGTCCAGATACCATCCATCGCCTCAGTGCAGATGGGTCCTCAGTTATTCCAATGGCACCACCATCACATTTGACAATTGCATTGGCCTGCTTACCGGCTTGGTCAATGGCTAAGCCAGAAAACTCCCTGTGGGTCTTGTGGATCACGAACTTCACCTGTTGAAATTCATTGGGTAGCTGAGGATGTGCTTGTTCTAAAGAGATCATGTCTCGGAGGTGTATGGGAAGCCATTGAGTATAGTTCACACTGTTCTTTGCAAAGAAGAAGGGGATGAGTGCAGACAATGCTTGACAATACGAAGTGAAGTTAGCCTCTCTGAAAGACCTGATCAACGAGAAAGTCACCAACTGCATTGACAACACAAGCTCCCAGAACTGAAACTGCTGACTCTTCATCTGCCGTTTCTCACACTAGGAGGATGGAATAGTTGGTGAGTGGGATGTGCCTGCTGAGATAGATGAGAATGGGAGTGCGTTAGTGGACATTTGTGCTGGGAGGAGGTTGGTGATAGCCAATACCCTCTTCAGGCATAAAATGATCCACAGGTATACATGGCGAGTGATGAGAAGGGTGGGTGGTGAACTGAATGAAAGGAAGGCAATGATTGATTATGTGTGTGTGTATGAAAGGATGCGAAGATGTGAAATGGATGCAAGAGCTTATAGAGGTTGGGGGAGTGGACTTTCTGACCACTACTTGGTGGTGGCCAGAATTAGAATTCAAGTAAGATGGAGGAATAGAAGAAGGGAAAGACGAGAGGAAGGAGTAGTTGGAAGGAGAGTGGAAAGGTTACAAGAGGATGAGAAAAAGGCAGAGTATAAGAGAGAAGTGGAGGAACGATTGGGCAAATATGAATTGGAGCAGATGGGAGACGTGGAAGGTGTGTGTAGGATATTTACAGAAGAAATATGTGCAGCATGTGATGTGGTGTGTGGAAGGAAGAGAAGACGCAGGGGGGTGCAAGGAACAGCGTGGTAGACTTAAGAGGTGAGACAGGCTGTGGTACAACAAAAGAAGAAAGCATACGATGAATGGATGAGAAAGAGGGACGTGGAAGAAGTTGAGAGGCGGAAGAGAGAGTTATATGTAGAAAGAAAGAGAGATGTGAAAAGATTAGTAAGAGAGAGTAAGAATAGAGTGGATGAGGAATTTGGAAGGAATTTGAGTGTAAAGTGGAGGAACTGTAAGAAAATGTTCTGGAAAGAGGTGAAAAGAGTAAGACAGGGTGGAAGTGAAGTTAGCAGGGGAGTGAAAGATAAAAATGGTAGATTAATAGTGGAGAAGGAAGAAGAAGTGAGCAGATGGAGAGAACACTTTAAGGAATTGTTGAACATAGAGGATGGAAGTAATGCGAGTATAAGTGGCTGGGGAATGGCTGGGAGAAGGAGGGAGGTGAGAAGACAGGAAGAAATCAGTAGGATAGAAGATGTGGAAGCAATGAAGAAAGTTAAATTGGGGAAAGCCCCAGGAATTGATGGAGTGAAATGCTGAAGCATGGGGGAGAGATAGTAGTAGAATGGATGTGGAAGATGTGCAGATTGGCCTGGGAGGAAGGTAGAGTCTCAGAGGATTGGAAGTCAGGTATAATTATTCCCTTGTACAAAGGAAAAGGGGAAAAAGAAGTGTGTGGTAATCATAGGGGCATTTGTCTTCTTAGTATAATAGGAAAAGTGTATGGTAGGATACTTATTGACAGTTAGAGAAAGAACAGAGAAATTAGTTGGAGAAGAACAGGGAGGCTTTAGGAAGGGAAGAGGTTGTGTAGATCAGATATTCATTCTTAGATCTTTAGTGGAAAAGTTTCTGGAGAAGGGAAAGAAGTTGTAAGCGGCTTTCATGGATTTGGAGAAAGCATATGACAAGGTGGATAGGCAAGGATTGTGGAAAGTTTTAAGAATATATGGAGTAGATGGGAAGTTGTTGAATGCTGTGAAGAGTATGTATGATGGTGCGAAGGCTGCAGTGCGTGTGGATGGTGAACTAAGTGAATTTTTCTCTTTGAATGTTGGGTTGAAACAGGGATGTGTCATGTCTCCATGGTTGTTCAATCTGTACATGGATGGGGTAATAAATGAGGCACAAGGTAGGGGAGTGGATGTTGGAGTGGCCCTGGTGAGAGAGGATAGTGTTTGGAAACTCCCTGTACTGTTGTTTGCAGATGATATTGTGTTGTTGAGTGAAGACGAAGAGGAGCTGCAAGGCTTGGTGGATGAGTTTGGGAGAGTGTGCAAGAAACGGAATCTAAAGGTGAATGTAGGGAAGAGTAAAGTGGTCTTTGAGAGAGGTGAAGTCAGTGAATGTACAGCGAGGTTGGATGGTGAGGAATTGGAAAATGTGAGGACGTTTAAGTACTTGGGTAGTGTGATGAGAAAGGCTGGAGGTTTGGAGGGTGAAGTGCTTGAAAGGGTACAGCAGGGAAGAAAGGTTGCTGGTTCGTTGAAAGCAGTGATAAGAAACAGGGAAGTGAGCATGGAAGTGAAAAAGTTACTACATGCCAGTATTGTGATACCAACTCTAACGTATGGAAGTGAAGCTTGGACGTTGTTGGAAGGGCACAAGTCAAGAGTGAGAGGAGTGGAAATGAGTTATTTAAGAGGAGCCTGTGGAGTCACATGGAGAGACAGGCTGACGAATGAGGATATAAAGAAGCGTTGTGGTGTGGATGTGGATGTGATAGGAAACGTTATGAGGAACACACTGAGGTGGTTTGGCCATGTGGAGAGGATGGAGGGTGAAAGACTGACGAAGAGAGTGTATGTGAGTGAGGTGGAGGGGGGAAGAGGGAGGGGGAGGCCGAGGATGAGATGGAGGGATGGGGTGGAGAGGTATATGAGAGAGGGGGGTGTGAGTTGGGAGCAGGGCAGTGAAATGGCGGGGGACAGTGCGACTTGGAGGCGATTTGTTTGTGGCCACCCCAAACGGGATTGAGGAGTCTGGTAATAGATAGATAGATAGACTTAAGGTATAGCAAATATGTAAACAAGATGATTAATTTCATGTGCTCAAATGTAGATGGAATGGCATCTAAATTATTATAGATGAAAGACTATACCAAAGAAAAAGAGCCACATATTATAAGCCAAACTGAAATAAAATTAACCCCAAGGATATCAAAAGATACCCTAAACCTAGGGAAATACAGTATCTGAAGAAGAGATAGGAATTTAAAAAAAAATATATATATGATATTAACAAAGGAAAATCTACAAGTCAAAGAAATAAAGCTACATATACCCTCATAAGTAGAAATAATTGCAGTAGAGATTAACACATCTGAAGGGAAAGCAAATGTGGCTAATTTATACATGCCACCAAAAACAAACACTTGGGAAAGAAGCAAATATGAAGACCTGGCAGAGAGTTCAATTCAGAGTTTAAGTGCATTACTACATAGAATGGAAGAGAAATATGAAAGAATTATATTAACTGTTGAATTCAACCCAAATATAAATTGGAATATTTTACATGCATGAAGCCATGAAAGTGTTGGGAGTTTTTCCTAACACAACATGTAAAAGAAAACACCAGAAAAAAAATGACTTGATGATCCATCAGTACTAGATCATATATTTACTAGGCAAGAGAATTTTATTGACTATAATATATCACCCTCCTTTGGGCAAAAGTGACCATGTAGTATTAAACTGCAACTTCATGATTGCACATGACATAAATAACAGTAATGAGAGTTACAAGAAGAGCCTAAATTACAGAAAGGGTAACTACCATGACCTAAAGAAGTACTTCTTAGAAATATATTGGGGAAAGATGTTAGAGGGCAAGATTTAAATATTATATGTAGAAAATTCTGTGAATTTTATGAAACAGAAGTCCAAAATTACATCCCACTGAACAAAGAAACAAATAAAATTAAAGAAATGGTTTAATACAGCGTAAAAAAAAATAAGGAAAAAAAGAGACTTGCTGTGTAATAGATACAGAAGACACAATAGTGAGAGGGCATATAACAACAACAAACAGGCAAGAAATGATTATACACTAAAAAGGAGAGAAGGCCAAATACAGTGAGAGGAAGACACATATAAATAAAATTCATGATCAACCTAAGCTATTTTGCAGCTACATCCGAAACGAAACCAAAGTTAAAGATAAAACACAATGCCTTACGGAAGATGGGATCTTTTATACACAACTACCGACCAGTATTATTAACCACTGCTGTAAGTAAGAAACTAGAAAAGCTGATAAGAAACGTTTGGGTAAACCATCTAGAAGAACACGATAACAGAAAGGCAGTTCGGTTACAGAAAGGGAAAAATTTATGTTACTAATCTATTAAGCTACTGTCTATAATAAAGGTGCAGAAATATTATGGAAAAGAGGAGGGGTGGACAGTATCTATCTAGATTTCAAGAAAGCATTTGACAGAGTACTGCACCAAAGACTTTTATGGGAACTGTGCCATCAAGGAGGAATCCAAGGCAACCTGTACTGTTGGATACACGATTTTCTCAGAAAAAGGGATTTGAGAACTGTAGGAAGGGGTAATTACTCATCACAGAGGGAACTGACTAGCCGAGTTCCACAGGGCTCACTCCTGGCACCAATTATGTTTTTAGTGTATATAAATGACATAGTAGCACTGGAAAATGAAGCTATCTAAATATGTTTGCTGATGGTGCAAAAATACAAAGAAGAATTACTAACACACACGCTTTCAGAGAGCTACAAGAAGAATTAAATAAACCTCATGAATGGAGAAATAAATGGGAAATGGAATTCGCTGTGGACAAGTTTCATGTAATTAAATTTGGTAAAAGTGAAAAAAGACCAGATTGGGATTATAAGTTAGGAAGTTCAACCCTACTGTACACGTATCAGAAACAGAGAAGAATCGTGGAGCGAATATAAATAACAGGCTATCTCCAGCTGACCACATCAATGAGAAGGTATGGACATTTATACACATCTTGCTAATAGTTATGAGAATAGCATTCACATACACAAATGAAGACATGCTGAAAAAGCTAATATCATCATTCATCACACCAACCCTGGGGTATGCATCGTAGTTTGGAATCTTTATATCAAAAACCACATAGATAAGATTGAAAAAGTACAAGTGGCTGCCACAAGATGGGTACCATGCTTAAGGGATCTAAGCTACGAAGAAAGACTAGAAAAAAACTGAATCTAGCAACAGTGTAGGAGAGAAGGAAAAGAGGAGACATGATTATGTTATATAAATGCATCTCAGGGAGTGAGAATAGACATAAATGAGTATATAACCTATGGGGAAGTATTAACAAGAGGACACTGCAAAAAACTACATAAAAGAGAGGTCCAAAAGACGTAAGGAAATTCAGTTTCCCAAACAGGGCAATTTTGATCAATGGAATGCTCATCGAATGAAATCGTGTGTGCCAAAACGATTCATAAATTTAAGGATATGTATGATAAACATGATTTAATACACAGGATAGTACGAGTTTGACACATTCCTGTTCAGATACAATTAGGTAAGAACAATTAGATAAGAACACACACACAACACACACACACACACACACACACACACACACACACACACACACACACACACACACACACATAAAGACATACTCTTAATTGACACTTTAGAAGCTGGGGCCACACCCGGGAGCTGTGGTACTTATTAACGTTATCCGTTTTCTAATTAAATAATGGAGTAGAAACTTTTTTTTTTTCACTTATGCTTCATTAATACTAACACTTTTTGCAATTTGGAAATATTTCGATTATAATCATCACATAATCTATTGTACTTGTATCGATGGTTGCAAGGTTACTACAAACTGCTGAGTGTCGAGTCTCTCAAATTCATAAAATTATCTACATATATACCTTGGCTGTTTCCCCTCCCCCCCAAAAAAAGGGGAGGGAGGCAGCCGAGACAGGACGACTCACTCCTAATTTACTCATCCACGCACACACATGTACACTACCATTATAATCTGTTTTTCATTTAATATGTCATGATGTCACGAGGCCGAGTCAGGACGTTCCTAATCAAATTTCATATTTACACATTGATTTGGTGGCATGTAAAAATGCAAACGATAAATACATAGAAAATAAGAGGTAATGAAGACTATTGACAGCATCACTTTGAAAGAAGTGTAGCAGCTGCCAACTTTCCCCAGGTGTTTCTTGGGTTCTGGTTCCTGTACGCCTTCTTGGTGACGACCCACTACAAGACCTCCCTCACCAGCAATTTAGCAGTGTCCTTCATTCCCCCACCGCTAGACACACTCCAGCAGCTTCTTGGGTCCAACCTGAAGTATGGTGTGGAGGAGGTTAAGGCAGGTATTCACAAAGCAGACAAAGACTCGTATACATTTGAGGTTAAGGATGAAAAGTTTTGAAATCGTTTATTATCTTATCCTCTTTTTATGGATATATGTCATAATCTACAGTCAGTCATTCGGTTATTATTATTTGCCACAAAATTGAGTTTTTTCATACTCAGGATTGCCAGACAACCAAAACACAGGGGAAAAAGTAACTCGTGGCCAGTTTCATCGAAGGCAGGGGTCTCAGTGCAATGTGTGCGTGTGTGTGTGTGTGTGAGAGAGAGAGAGAGAGAGAGAGAGAGAGAGAGAGAGAGAGAGAGAGAGAGAGAGAGAGGTGGGGAGGGGGCATAGGAGGGAGAATGTGGTGAGTAGTCAAAATGTAACTGGACAGTAAAAGAAACTCATTTGCATTCCCAGTTCTCTCAAGGCAACACAAACGTAACTGCCAAGAAAGATCTAGCGAGTAAAATTAGCTTTATAAGGGCATGTTCTCAAAGTATGATGAAAACTTGCCAACATATTCCACTTTCCTTCCTCATAATTCGGAACACCAACTCTCCACACCCGCATCCCAGTGTATCAAAGGGTGGACAGGGGCGTGCCATGCTACACCAACGAGAACACCATGTGGTTAACTAATATTGTATTGTTTTCTTTTACTCATCATTTAGACTCATGATTTCTCCAATTATACCTCCCGTGGTGCAGGATGGGGACGCCATCACGTTATGGCACCGATATAGCCGGATGTTGAAATTGTCCTATCAATCAGGCATCTCATGCTTATCATTCGAAAGTAGGAAAACGAGCTGCAGGAAAGGGGCAGCTTCAGCCTACAGTTTGGAGCTATAATAACAACAGCACCTCCACTACATCGTCTTCTAATCATTTATTCATGTCTCTATCGTATCATTCCATTTAGCATTGTATTGACATCTTGCAGTCAATCTGATAATGACGGCTAAAATTTATACACAGTTCTAACTTCCCCTATTATTCCTACAATCAGGGAGCAGAACATCAGCTCTTCTCCACATCCCGTATCCCACTGTACCAAAGGCTGTGGAAGAACATGCAATTCTACAACGATGAAAAAAGCATGTGTATGGTTGTGCAGGGCACGTACTCTTATATAAGCCACCGCAGCTCCCTCGTGCTTCAGATGTTAATGCACAACAGCAACCCCAGGAGAGAGACTGATCTATATGTGGCCATGGAGGAGTTCTTTCCATCCGGATCCACGTGGTTTTTGTCCAAAGTAAGTGAAAACAGACGAAATTTAAGTCATTGTTAGCATTCTCTGCCAGCTAATGTTAGATTATTTTCCCGGCTTTGATAAAGACATAAAAATCATGAGATGAAATGCACAGTTACAGTACATAAATCCTAAAACGCTGTAAGTATGAAACTAACATACTGTACAAAACATCAAGAGGAGATTGTTGCAGGATTTCGATCACATAATGACGAGGACGACAGGGAGTGAAAAGATACCTAGTTTTGAAAACATGATAGTGTTAAGCCAGCCCTTGACTGGTGAGGTAGTCTGTGAAGTTCTGTCTATCAATCTATCTATTGCCAGACGCCTCAATCCGGTTCGGGGTGGCCACAAACAAATCGCCTCCGGCGTCGCCCTGTCCCCCGCCATTTCACTGCCCTGCTCCCAACTCACTGCGAATAAAATTGCAAATAAAACTGATAACAGACTCTTGTAAAGAAGGAATAGCTGTATGTGGTATAATTAATAAATTTTTCTAATATATTATCCACGTACAGCCTCAGGTCACGCAGAGGTGACGGTAAGAGTAATTTTAAAATCTTACAAAAGAAGGGAACCCTAAGGTAGACCCCTATGAGTTTCACAACTGTGAACCGGTAAGCGAAGAGCAGTATGCTCTGTAACACTTCTCCACTAGATACAACGTGCAGCAACCCTGCGCTCTGGATGGTTAACACCCGCGCGTCGAAAGCGAGTGAAGGTGTTTTATTTTGATCGGTGTGTGTGTGTGTGTGTGTGTGTGTGTGTGTGTGTGTGTGTGTGTGTGTGTGTGTGTGAATAAAATAACTCCAAGAGTTTTTATCCAATTTATTAAACGTTATTGAAAGCGTTGAGGGTCAGACAATGGGTCAAATGTCAAGGTCATGAGTATAGCCAGTTTTTATCCAATTTACAAAAAAAACGTCGGCGAAAGACTGTCAGGATAAGAGTGAAAGAATTCAATTTTTGTTTCAGTCAAACTCTAAGGTCAAAGGACAAGATCAAAGTCGACCTGTGTGTCCTTATGTGAAAGAAATAATTTAAAAAGTGTTGATCTCATTTTAGCTAAACCTGGTGAATGGATTAAGGATCAGACGAGGGGTTCTTTTATTGGTTTTGCAAACAATAGGTCAAAGGTCAAGGGTACATGACAAGGTTAACATAAACCAAACTTTGAGGAAGGCTTCCAAAAAAGCCAGGAAACAGAGCTTTCATTATTGGGACAATTTGTCAATAGGTCAAGGACAGGGAAAGGTCGAAGGTCACAGGGCAAGCTTAACTCTGCCACTTTAAAACTGTTTTGGACCAAATTTCATTACAGGGTTATTGTTCAAGTAAGTATGAAATTATTCGACATTCAGAGCAATCAGTCGAAGATAAAGTACATAGGGCAAATTCAAATGTTTGGACTTCAGGCTATCTGTTGGGCACGAGTGTTGTACTCACAATGCGATTCTTCCTGTTTCTTATGGATCCTTGTTGTCTAACACCTGTAAACTGTTATTTTGCTTTTGTATTTATTACTATGAGTTATTGCATTCTGTGATCGAGTGTGTGTTTGCTGAGAGGCACGAAGAGAAACGGCTGCTCGGTGTCAATGCTTCTTAGGCGGAGGCAGAAGGGATACCGGAGTCCGAACAGTTTCTTGGTTGAGGCTGGTTATGACTGTGAAGTGGTTTTGACATCATTTGGAATGAAGTGAGGTAGAAGGTAGTGGTAGGTGAGTTATCATTCAAAATTTTAGGTGTGCATGGTTATATCCACATGATTCTATTATATATACATTTTTAATTCCGTAAAAGCGCACAGAATCCATGCATTGGCTTACATCCTTCAAAATATTTTCATGCTTGGTTCAGGGTACACCTTACCTGAAGAACTTCAACGCGGTGATGTGGCGGTGTGTGGAGGCTGGCTTAATCAACAAGTGGCTATATGACCTGTACGCCGTTTATGTGAAGGAATACCAGGACCAGAAGTCATCACAGGAGCAGGAGGACACACCCGTTGAGAAGGACACCAGGCTTGTAAGGTTTTGATGAGAGAGAGAGAGAGAGTTGAGGATTAATCTCGCTGCAGAGCAGACTTTTATTTTCATATTTTTTTGGCTACCTCCATACTATTTTGCTCAGCTGAGTAAAAATCCTGCCTGAAAGAGGTTTGAGAACAGCTCTATCTTTTTCGTTAAAAAATCACTATGCTTTGCGCCAGCCGAGATGGCATTTGATCCAAGTCCTCTCTTACCATCGGCACTAATTGGCTTGGTAATTATCGTGCTATTTACAGAATGGTGACCTACGTCATACAGTATGTTTATATGTTTTCGTCAATACTGTAACAATTTCCCCCGACTCTGGGATGAAATCTGAAAATGAATGACTGCTGTTAAGCTAGTGGCTCGGAGAACTGTGTAGCTGTGAACTGATGCCTAAAACAACCGTGTATATTTTTATTCTGTAGTGTTTCCTTTTCTTTACATGGTGTCTCATCTCTTCTTGTCCAGATTGTGTTCACCTTGAATCACCTGCAGGGAGCTTTCTTGTTCTTCCTTGGCCACGGGTGCGGGCTGTTGCTATTGTTTCTGGAGCTACTGTTGGCCTCGCACACCACATCGCCCTGAAATAGTGTTTAATGGCTTCAATAAAATGAAGGTTTTACTGCATTTGCTCTCTCTCTCTCTCTCTCTCTCTCTCTCTCTCTCTCTCTCTCTCTCTCTCTCTTTCTCTCTCTTTCTCTCTCTCCTTAGGTAATCATATTCAGATTTCGAGATTTTGTTTTACTGGAGGAGCTTAACACAGCTCGCATTTTTTATTCCACTACTTGTGGACCATAATAAGCTTCTTATATATATATATATATATATATATATATATATATATATATATATATATATATATATATATATATATATATATATATATATACGAACAATATAGAAGAAAAGGTTGGGAATATTTCATTAGTCACACTATGAACTAAAATTAAATAAATGAATAATTCAATAAAATTAGAACAACAGAAAATCTTTTATCACTCCTTGTATTTCTTTCATTATCTCTTCATTCAGGTGACATATTATTAAGCTTTCTAATCATTCTGAGGTGGTTTTAGTTTCAAAGGTACTTTAAGATAATAATGGCAGTGTCCAGTTTCTGACACATACTTCATGACCTACATACAAGAGAAAAACTGAAACACACAATGAAATTTGTAGTAACTCGGTTGAAAGATTTTACAACAGTTTTGTTTGACATGGGTCCCTTTCAGGTTTGAATAGAGATGGAACATACACGTAATATTCAATGGAGAGAGAATATCGTCTGGATATGACAACATCCGAATGAGAACAGCAATCCGCTTAATCAGCCGAAGTTCGTCATTTTAACTTTGTCTTACCATCACCGGACGATTTTAATCAGCTTTAGTAAGAACCAGTGACGTAGCAAAGGTTTTTCTCAGTGGGGTGGACACCAGAGGGGCACCAAATCTTGCAAGGGGGGAACGCAAATATCATTGTGGTGTTTGTTTATATATATATATATATATATATATATATATATATATATATATATATATACTTATAAGCTGCATGAATATACTTTGCTAGCCCTTCTCCCTTTCCAATAGCTTTTCTCCAATTTCTGTACTCTTTAATGGTGAATGATTTTTTTTTCATCACTAACATTAGGAGGTGCACAATGTCGACAAGCAAAACAAAACATTGTCAGTACTTTGAGAATATTCAAATAATGGAAATGCAGCATACCACTCGTGGCGAAAAGAGCGGTGTTTGTTTCCACACAAAGTCTGGGGATATTTTTCAATTTTAGGTTGTGTTGGGCCCTACAATGGAGTTACTGATAAATTCTGTTGGTACTACTGATGATGAGCATACCTTTGAGACATTAAGGAACATAGGTATACTAGCTTATTTCTTGTGCCTCCCATTTAGTTTTGTGTCACCTTCCTCATTATAGGAACTCTCTACATTAAAAATGGATTCATTTGAACTGTCTAAATCCATATTTTCTACTGAAACTACTCTCTTCAGTCTTCTTTTCCAACATCTCATCTCCCACCTTCAACCTGAAATAATCCTTTATGGAAACTTTTTTTATGCCATTTTGAAAGAAGTGAAGAAAGCTACGTATCCAAAACCAACCTGTGATAAATTATAAAAAAAAAGAGGAACAGTTTACAAAACAAAAAATATTACATTTATTCACAGCACAATAATTATATTTGAGTACTGCTACCGCACAGTGCTGAACCAGTTTACTTTTTGCAGTGCTGCAGATTAGTGAAACAATCTTTCACTTTGTGAAATAAGCATCAAATTTGGTACAAATTTCTTCTGGACCTACTTTTTCCAAAAAGCTCCCAGAATTGAAACTGCTGACTCTCGATCCAGCGTTTCTCACACCAGGCTTCCACACTTAAAGCAGTCTGGGCTTGTTCATTTTCTTCTCTGCAATAGTATTCATAAGATTTCTTCTGGAGCATGTGGATGCAGTACGCTGTAACTTGGTGAATTTTGCGTTTTCTTGTAATGCTTGAGAGAGAAAGAAACGACTCTGCTGTTCCAAAAGGAGCCACGCCAACCTCCACAAGAGCACCTGCCCACGCACTGTCTTGGAGCAGAGCACCGAGAGACCTCAGTGCAGCCATCTCAATGTTGAGCCCCCCGAACATGATGACAAATTTATGCTCACCATACAATTCAGGCCATTGCCACTGCACCTTTTTGGCACATGCATAGATTGGCGGGTCTGTAGTTATGACAGGGACCTGATCTGGATTCAGGTATGCAATATCATCTCTGACTTTGTCCATGGAATGTCTTACTGTGGCAACTGAATGGGTTTCATCTCGAAGAAGAGACAAAAGTGATGTAATACAGACTTCAGACTCTATGCCTCTCTTTTTCTTTGCATGGTAGGCTGACCAGGTGATGTTCACCTCATCACCTATTATTTGTGTGGGGCTAACTTGCTTGAGCCATTCATATTCCTTTCTCAACAGGATATTTGGCAAAGAATCATATTTGACATTACCCTTGGAAGAACAGTGATTCTTTTTTTGTGAAAAAAGCAGGATGAACATTCGTATAGGAATCAGGAAGTTCTGGAACTTTACCTTGCTGTTCCTAATTTGAGTTGCCTTTCAAACTTCTTGATTTTCTGATGTTGGATGCTAAAAGATAGAGATGCTAGTTCCATGGAATGAAGTAGTTGAACTTGTAGATGACAGGTTTTGGTCTATGTTATTCATTGCAGCTGTGCAAAAGAGGCCTTTTCTCAGTATGTGGGGACAAACCACTCCTTCTTCGAGGTATCTGCTCACAACTGCATCTCCCAGCTGCCCTGAAACGTCAAGTACTCAATCATATGAAATGCTAAGACCAAGGTCGTGAAGCACTTCTACGAGGTGTCTGTTGCTGGTCTTTACATATACAGACATCCCTATGTAAACAGGGAACGGAGTTTCGCGATCTTTTGAATGCATTTGAGTCGCAGCACCTTCTTTGTACTTCGAAAAGCAATTATACTGAAAAAGATGAGCCATAGCCAGGTCTGTCGTGTTTGCTCCAAACCTCAGCTGAGATTTTATGTTGGCTTCATGCTCAGTCATGCAGTCAAACTGAAGCAAAGCTGGAGGTCGAGTCAATAACAGAGCTGTCACGGAAAAATCCCTCAGACTTACTTTTATGGTCAACCCTTTGCCTTCGTAATATTTCGACAGCTTTGCCAAGAGTAATAGCAGCAGAATAGTTCGATGCTTCTGACAAGACTGGTCTGATGTGTTTTTTGAATGCCAGAAGAACATCTCTTCCTTTTTTGTATGCTTCCAGCTCAGGAATCTCTGCCAAAAGCCTGTCTTTCAGTCTGGGAGAGTTTACATCTTGGATGTCTGTCTGCTAACCAATTCATCAGGTCGAAAAGCAACAGGCTCATTATTGTTGTTTCTGATCTCAGTTATGTACGTAAGCAGCTCTAAGAACAAAAGTGGGAGTGCTTCCTTTTCTGGAGACCCCCCATTTTGGTCTTGGTTCTAAGCTGCTAACAGATGTGCCCTCTCTCTGTTGTACAGGGCTGCTAAGCAGTAGTAATGGTACTTCAACTCCTGTGCCACTACATCTCCACAACTCAATATAGCCAGAAATTTACCATCATTTAGGTCAGAAGCACATTCATTGAGTCTGTCATTCAGTTGCATGGTCATTGCCTGTTGTAATTTAGACACAGGTTCCATTTTTCACACAAGAAACACCGCTGCACTCCAAGTGTAGTCCTGCGCATTTTTGAGTGCCCCTCACTAGGGTCATTCTGGGTCACAGCTGCCCTTTTTCGTGCATGCGTGACCTTGCTGTTACTGAACATCAGGCGACAGCTTCGGTGATAATTTGCACTGTTCCTTCTCAGTGTTTCTTCAATGCCACCTCCATCGTCCAACTGGGACATGTCTAACCTGATTAGCAGCTCGTTAATTGAGTGAAAGAGAGGTACATTTGTGGCAATCGTAGAATAACCATCGCTTTCAGGACTACATGCATAATAAGTTGGAGGGGATTTCAACTCTTCTTTTTATCTGTCTGACAAAGACAACACTTTCTCCAGTAAGTTTGAGGTGCACAACTCAGTGGATTAGAAATGGATATTTTGTGTAATGGTTTAGGCCGAGGGTCTATCCTTTTACCACCCAACCATACAAAATACCTAAGCTCATTCAGATATTGGATACAGCTAGTTTCAAACATCAAAGTGCTCTACAACTACTCCGATCGTTCATCCAGTGTCATTTAAGAATATGCAATCTGTACACCATCCGGGTAACTGAAGCCCCATTACCCTTGGCTCAGCTATCCTGCACTGGCACATAACGTCAATTCAGGTGTGGCTATCTAATTACAATACTACAACTAAGTAAACTACTAGTTGGTGTATATACAGGGCAAATTAGATAGCATTTGGGAGAATAAACTGTACTAGTACTACAGTGAGTGCTACAGTTAGTAGGCTATAATTACAGTGAGTACAGTACTTAGCCGACACTGAACCCCATGCTGAGTCTTACAGCAATGATGTCACCAGTGTGCCCTGGTTGTGCTTTGACATCACTCTATTATAAAAATAATGTCAATTAATTGAGATCGATTACAACATTATAATGTGGATCAGAAGATAGCTTAGACGTCGGACTACTACTTCGTCCAATTGAAACTTTATCTCTGATCAAATTACGACAGAAAATTGTGAAATTGAGTCGAAAAATGGCTGCCACCTTGAAAAACAGATGTCATATTGAATTTTTATTGGCTCCATTGAATTTATCATGTCAAATTAAATACATTTTAATGTCTAGATCATTAAATATGTGCATCCATTCAGATTGTATACTGAAAAACCTTTTCTTTACGTTTGACGCGACGGCCATCTTGAAAAATGGCCTCCATCCTGCATTTTCAGGTGGCTATCGTGCTTTTCTGAAAAAGTAAGTCCAAAACATTATTCATGCCAAATTTGGTGCTTGTAGCACAAGATGAAAGATTCTTCTGGAATACTGACTTAATCTGTAGCATTATTGATAGTTTGCAATTAACGTTGAAAGTGGAAGACAACATATAAGCAAAAAAACACAGACATCATCAATGCATTAGCAGACTGAAGTCTTTTCAGCAACCCCCCTATCTCAGCTGATGCTACCGCCCTAACGAATTCCTGAAATGGTTTCAATTCTGTGGAAAATAAACGACTATAGTTTAGGAAAAATTCTTTAGAAATCTGTAGCCAACAATTTATAGCCGTGTTTTGTCATTATGCTAACTAAACAAGCTAACCATAGCAAACTTTAAAAGTAGCCAACAATTTATAGCGGTTTTGTCATTATGCTAGCAAAACAACCTTCACTAACCTGTTTAGTTAGCATAATGACAAAACACGGCTATAAAGTGTTGCCAACTTTTCAGTTAGGTTAGGTTATGCTGTTTAGTTAGCATAATTACAAAACACGGCTATAAATTGTTGGCTACAGATTTCCAAAGAATTTTTGGTACCCAGCATCAAATTTCTACAAATATTTGTTGGCAACACTGAACGAGTGCGGGCCAGTGTCCTGCCGACGAGGTAATGTAAACAAACCATTATCTACGTTGGTGGGGAGGGTACAAAAAATTCACTGAAATTCAGCAATTTACTGAAATTTAGTCCAATAAAGTTCACTAAATACTCGCATTCCGACAACCACCCAATCACAAGAATCTCAAAAAAAAAAAAAAAATGCTAGTTCTTTATTGACGAATTTTTTGCCCGCGACCGTACTGTACATAAATACAAAGAAGTTGCTAATGTTCAATGCTGGCCTTAGCATATCCAATTGGCAACGGGTGCATTTTCTCAACAGCTAACAATGGAACTTATGTAAGCATCAAAAATGCAAAAATAATCGTACCTCCCTTCACTGCCTCTCGTACCACTGCCATCGATAGCTAAGTCTCCCCGCCCTCCACTACTCCACTGTCAACAATGACCATTAACAATGAAGCTTGAATGAAACGTCTGCTACTAGCATTCGAGTCTTTCGAGAAATAAAAAATTATTACACAATCTTAATCTATTGTTAGTCTCATAATAAATTACTAAGCATTACAAATGTTAATATACATTTAACTAATCATTCATCTGATTAATGATTCAGAATATCAATAAGAGATTCGAAATTCCCTAATATAAAATACCGATAACGAAGGAAAACTGACCCTGAAGGTAAGTACAGAGCTGACTTTAATTTTTCTACAAATTATCCGGTATAATATAATGTTATTATCGTGCAAAATAACACAGTTATAGTTTCATGTGATGATTAGAGACGTATTTAGAAAACTTAACTAATGATAATTATATAATACCTGTACTTTTGTTCAATAAAAGGCTTATTTGAAATAAGACCTTAGATGAGCCGTGGGGGGGAGGGGGGAGGGCACCAGGGAGAGCACAGGATTTTCAAGGGAGGACACGTGCCACCCCATGCCCCCATTAGCTACGCCACTGGTTAGAACCTTTGAAATGGAGGGGTGATACCAACTGTATGGATGCAAAGCTTAGACCTTGTTAAAGAGACACAAACCCAGAGTGAAAATGAGTTATTTGTGAGGAGCATGTGGAGTTACATGGAGAGGCGGATTATTGTATGTTACTGAGGAAGTGAAGGAGTGCTGCGGTGTGAATGTGGCTGTGATAGAAAGCATTAGGAGAAATATACAGAGGTGGTTTTGCCTTGTGGAGAGGATGGAGAGCGAAAGACTAACCACGACCATGTATATGAGTGAGGTGGACGAAGGGAGAGGGAGGGAGAGATCAAGGATGAGATGGAGGGATGGAGTGTTGAGGTATATGAGAAAGGTGTGTGTGTGTGCTGTGCTGGGGAAGGGCAACGAAATGGCTGGGGACAGAGCGACATGGAGGCGATCTGATTTGCTGTCACCCCGTACGGGATTAAGCGTCTGGCTATAGATAGACAGATAGTTAGATTATTCACGGCCACAGCGGTAATTGCCTTACTTTTTAACATAAAATAGTTCAATCACTAACTTGGCGGAGATTTTAGTCTTTTCTCAGCCTGTTTACCATAGCTCAGTAGCAGAACGGGACAACATTACAGCTCTACCTCCTTTCCTTAATACTGTACTTCTTTATGACTAGTATGATATTCTGGTGTTAAAGAAGGCTTCATCCAACTACTCCAGTTCAGAGTGTCTTTTATGCTAAACAAAGTATATTGGCAACTATATCGATAATAATGTGTCTCTGTAGCGTATGGGTGAACGTGTGGAGTTGATTATTTTCAAGTTGATGGTAAATTATTATGTTAGCGAAAATACAATCAGGTACAATTTTGACCTTGCCCTGTGACCTTGACATTTGGATTATTTTTCTCAAACCTTAACCACTTCATTCTTGCTATAACCTTGTTCTCATTACTTTTGAGGGTTTCTTAACGTTTCTTCCTTAAAGTTACATTTAGCCTTATTATTATTTCTGATGCATGCTATGTCCATGAAAAACACAGTGCACAGGTGTAATAATGCAAAACCTACCGGTTACGAAAAAGTATTGCGAAATATCTTATTACGCCTGATATATGAATCCCTGAATCCCTAGAATAACTGCTTAACATACGATAAGGGGTGAAGCATGAGTATATATATATATATATATATATATACATATATATATATATATATATATATATATATATATATATCTATATCTATATCTATTTATTTATATATATATGTATATATATATATTTATATATATACATATATTATATATATATATATACATATATATATATATATATATATATATATATATATATA
Source organism: Coenobita brevimanus (assembly GCF_032717465.1). NCBI lineage: Eukaryota > Metazoa > Arthropoda > Malacostraca > Decapoda > Coenobitidae > Coenobita > Coenobita brevimanus. Next base: position 28,462,908 of record NC_137009.1, read on the forward strand.
TATATATATATATATTTATATACATATTTTATATATATATTTTATACATATATATTATATATATATATATATATATATATATATATATATATATATATATATATATATATATATATATATATATATATATATATATATATATATATATATATATATAGTTATATATATATATATATATATATATATGTATATATATATATATATATATATATATATATATATATATATATATATATATATATATATATATATATATATATATATATGTACCCCCTCCACAATATGTCTACCCCCGATGTATATATGTCCCCCCCAATGCATACATGCCCCCACTTAATCTTACTTCATAGGGTCAAAGCACTTTCCACGCCTCCCCGAAGACGGCGTTATTGCATCAGTTCATATCAGACAGCCGACACGGGCAGACTATTTTACTGTGAGCTTGTAATAAACTCCTTATCTAAAGCTCTTTGTACACGGAGTTTCTATCACCAAAGTATTGCAAGTTACATTCTGGTAGCAGCGGTGTTTCTGAACCATCACATTCTGACCGCCTCCTTGGATTTTTTTAGTGATACAACAAGATACACGACGACTCCTCGCATCTGCCAGCCTCGCTCCTCCTCCGTGCCTCTATACCTTGGCTGTGTGCTTTTCTCGAGAGTGTACCATTTTTTCTTCCACCAGTGCTCACCTCCCTCAAACAACCGCACCCCATAATGGCTTGTTCCCTGACCGCACGTGTCAAGCCGTCGCCGACCTTACGCACCTGTTGCACCTGTTCCCCAGCACCTCCGTTCCGGTGGACTCATCATCAGCAGCTCCTGCCCCCACGGCGCCACTCTTTATCACTGTCGGCCCGCTGCCTGCCCACCACCATTCTCTGCATTTGCAACTCACCAGCTCTACATTCCTGCCTTGAAAGCCGACATCTGCCTCACTCACTCCACCACACTGGCCTCCGCCGTCGCTCCTCGCATCTGGTCTGGCATTATGGAGCCTCCTAAGACCGCCACTCCCTGCCGGTGATTCATCGCGGCGTTCTCTTCTCCTCTCCACCCAGCTGTCTCTACCCCACAGCTCCAGCCCCCACCCCAGCCTCCGCCCCATCGTCGCCCCCGCCCCGCTCCCGCCCTGCCCCAGCCCAGCTACGCCCAGGCCACCCTGCACGTCATACCTCTCGACACTCCTGTTTCTACTCGTGTAACTATAGTATATCTTTTCCTTTCTATAGAGATTATCCCTCTTCTCGGATTTTCTCTACAGTTTGGTTATTGTAAATATTCCATCTAATTTTCATTACCCCGTTTTCATCTTCACCTACGTTATTTATACTCCATCTCATCCTTCGCATTTTATTTAAACCATCCATGCCCGCACCTTCATTCATTTTCTACACCTAGTGTAATTCCATTCTCTCATTGTTATTTATAACATTTCCACCTACGTCTCCTTCTTTCATCCTTTTCATCTCTTCCATTGCCGCATTAAATGTCATACTTTCCACGTCAACTGCTTACCACCAGCCCCTCTTGTGACCCGGAAAACATCACCTGCTCATACCCTGTCTGCCGACTCTAACACAATCACTCATTTACGAAGTGGCAAAGAGTACCACCGACTCTTGTACCTGAGACTCCCGTTTCACTTCCCGCATGAATCACTTACTACCCGTCCTACCCTCGTAAACCCAGATACCTCCTCCTCAACTCCTGCCTCTACACTCCCTTCTTCTTCCTCTACTTCCTTCCCCTGTCGTTCCCCTCTCCTGCCTCCCTTCATACCCCGCTGGGCCTTGCATCGCCCTAACTCCCACTACCTTCTCTCTCTCCCACACCTCTCCTGCCGCCACTTCTACACTATCCAGCCATGGCCAACCCTCCACCAGTTCTATCTATCTCGACGATGCCAATCGTCCCAAATTTCATCAGCCAGGGACCCAACTGCGTCTGTCTATGATTTCCTCAGAGATAGTCGAAACAGAAATAAACAATAGACAAATTACCGAGGAATCGCTCAAAGTAGCTACCTCCTCGGTCACTTTGCACCACGGTAGAATCAGGGACATCGGATCCGCGATCCGTGCAGTAGACATTTCGATAGTATTCGTACCTTTGCTGATTTTCGTACGGAACTCATCAGCCTTTGTTGCTGCAGCATTCCAAATACCGCATCTCTCTCATAAGATTCATCAATCTCCTAAACCAACTAGGATGAGGATCTTGCGCGTCCCAGCGCAATATGCCAAGCCCCGCGAAGCTGCCGCTGCCATGAAAGCAACTGGTAGCGAGATGCTGCAATTACTGGTAGGCACGAAATGGTTAGAAGACAAGAATGGCGTTCCAATGCTTTCTACTCACCAACTTTGTTTGACTTAATTGATTACCTCTTAGATTCCTTCACTGGCTTACTCCTAAATAGTGAGAGCTAGCCTTGGAAATCGGTTTCAATCCAGGAGATAAAATTATTCAGGTCACTAAAGCCATTCATGAAAGAACAGCAGTTCGAACTACACGCCGTCAGGGCACCACCCAACCTTTGGCCTCCTCAGTCTGTCACACCTCCACTACCCCAGACCAATCTCGCTCCCATCCCACCACACGCGACAGACCTGCCACGACATCGCTCTCCGTACCGCAGGTCGTGATCAATCTATCTGCCCGATTTGAAACAGACACCCGATTCTTTGCTGGTACTGTGGTCATCCTGGACATCGACCATCCAGTTGCGACCGTTCATCAGCAGACGTCCTCACTCCCAAACCAGACAGCGTTACGCCTTCCCGCTCACGTCGTCCACACTGCAAATACCACAAATCAAGCACGACTCACACCACTGAGGAATGTCGTTACCTCAACCGCCCACAGTCGGAGAAGGCGCTGGCGCCCGTATCGGGACCGAATATCACGTAGAACCAGGAAAACCCAACTCCCCATCCGCCATGTAGGTCCCATAACATCCTCGGGTTTAGTCATTCTTCGGAAGCAGTCATGACATACCAACGTCATTCTTCTTGGACACAGGGTCTATAGGTAAAATCTTCATCTCCGAAAATTCCTATACAAATTATCTCATTGCCATCACAGCCACGTCAGTTTCCTAGGAACCACCAGACATTCTGCCTCATGTGGTGGTTAACGGCTCAGAGTTTAAGGTTAAGGGAAGAGTCACCCTTCAAGCTCAAACTCCACAGAGCTTTGCCCCCTATCCTCATTGAATTTCATGTCACTAATGACTTGCAGTATCCCGCAGATGCCCTTATTGGTTTCTCCACCATGGCACAACATTCCATTGCATTATTACCTGCTTGTGGTAGTATAGAGCGCATTTCTGGATCTCCCGGTTTACACTATGGAATGTCCTTTCTGTCCTGTTCTTCTTACGATCAAACTCAGTCCTCTACCAATTACCTCCCTGTCCCTATCACTACCAAAAAAGTCCAAACCCAGCTCCTAAACCACCACTATCATCATCTGAGAATACAGAGATCATTCCCTTTACTGACTGCGAGCAAGGGCATAAATTCCTCAATGTCCCCTGATACATCATCTCAGCTCCCTCGAACATGGCTCTTACATCTCTCTCCCAACAACACTATCGCTGACTCCAGACATAGTCTCAGTTACCTACCTCACACAGTCTGAATGATCTTCTCCAACACGCAGAGACGAAACGTGCAGTAACGAATACGTGAACAATTTTGTTACCGCATGAGTTCACCAAAGTCTCTGTTTGTGTTGCCAGTGTGAAAGAAGGAGTGGATGTACTAACCCTCAACTCTGAGACGTGTTATGTGAATGGCTTGATCTTATGAGTCAGCGTGGTGTACAGTCTTAGAGGACAGTTTATGCTACCTGTACTTGCTCAATGTCACAAATGCTCCACTAAAACTTAAAAGTGGTGTAAAGATTGGAGACTTCCTAGTATACCCAGCGGCCGTAAAGGTGTGCCAGGATTCCTCAATTCCTACTATTCAGACTGATGATACGCCAATCGGTGTATGTACTATTAACTCTACGGGATCTGCGCCGACTCATTCACCCGATATGCTCTCACATCTCACTTGCACAGATTTCCCAGAACATATGCCTCAACTCCTCGACCTTCTGACCTCGTACAGAAACGTGGTTGCCTTACCCGGTGAACCGATGGGTAGAACAGATCTTGTCAAACATACGATTGAACTACTCCCAGGAACTCAGCCGATTTACATACCAGCGTATCGATTGCCTCACAGCCAGAGAAAGCAAACAGATCAAATGGTACAGAACATGTTAGACCAAGACATTATTGAACCCTCCGTCAGTCCATGGAATAGCCCACTTTTCTCAGTACCAAAGAAGGACGGCAACCTTAGACCAGTAGTCGATTATCGTAAGGTCAATTCTGTCACCGTTCCAGACTGTTTCCCGCTACCTGTCCTCACTGATTTGTTAGAATCCCTTGGTGAAAATAACGTAGTCTTTTCATCTTTAGACCTCCTCAGCGGGTACTGGCAGGTCGAAATGGAAGAGTCCTCTCGCCCAGTTACAGCCTTTAGCACCCCTTCCGGACATTTTCAGTTTAAGAGACTCCCTTTTGGTCTGAGAAATGCTCCTTCCATGTTCATGCGACTTATCCATTCAGTCTTCAGTGGTATGATGGGACACTCTCTTTTTGCTTACCTAGATGATATCATTGTTGTGAGTAAATCCATCCCTGATCGTTTTACCAAACTCCAGCAAGTCTTTGAACGCCTCCAGCTCGCAGGCCTGAAAATCAATCTCAGTAAATGTGACTTCCTGCGAAAGAAAATCAAATTCCTAGGCCATGTCGTAGATGCACAAGGCATTCATACTAATGAGGATAAAACTAAGGCGATCATTAACTTCCCAGAACCTACCACTACCGACACTGTACGAAGTTTCCTGGGCCTCAGTGGCTATTATCGTCGCTACATCTGGAATTATGCACAGATCGCCGGTCCTCTGACCCACTTACTCAAGCAGAATGTGCCCTTTGTTTGGACTAACGACCAGTCACAGGCTTTCCAAAAGCTAAAGACAGCTCTTGTAAATGCCCCTATTCTAGCGTTCCCTGATTATACCACACCCTTCCTTCTCTGCACAGACGCCTCAGGCACTGGACTTGGTGCCGTTTTGATGCAACTCGATGAAGCATCAAGGAAGCGCGTAATAGCGTATGCTAGTCGCACCCTTACAACCGCTGAACGTAACTACAGTGTCACAGATCTTGAAGCGCTAGCGGTAATCTGGTCCTTGAAACATTTCAGAGATATAGTCTATGGTTATCCAGTGCATATCCAAACAGACCACCTTCCACTATGTGATTTGTTCAAGAATCGCAACCTAACCGGTAGGTTAGCTAGATGGTCTGTCATCATCCAGGACTTTAATCCCACTTTTCAATATGTACCAGGCAAGTTGAATGTAGTTGCAGACGCACTCTCACGTCACGTAGCAGCAGCTATAACATCACTGCAGCCTGAAGTAACTGAAAACACTACACTAATGTCAGAAGTTGTTCGAAACTTTCAGCGCCAAGACCCCATGTGGTCCAAAGTCATTTATTTCCTAGAATCTGGCGATGCCTCGACCTTACCTACTCTGCCAGTATCACTAGATGAGTTCATGCTAGATGATGATCTCTTGTACAGGAAAACAATGCTCATAGGCAAAGATATGCCCAATCGCGAAGTACGCCAACTTGTTGTCCCCACTGCCCTGGTACCAAAGGTTCTTCATATTGTTCATAATACTCCTCAAGCTTCCCATCCAGGCAAAGACCGATGCTTGCACCAAGCACGTCTCAAATACTATTGGCCAACCATGCGCCGTGATATCAATGCCCACTGTGACTCTTGCCTCTCCTGCCACTGCCACAAAGGATCAACCGGCTTACCTGCACCTCTCTTACAATACCCAATCCCATCACGACCATGGGAAACTGTCTCAATCGATCTCTTAAAACTACCTCTCACAGAATCTGGCGCTGAGTACTTGTTCGTAGCGGTCGACCACTTCTCCCGCTACTGTGTCCTCGTACCCCTCTCCGACAAGACCGCGAAGAGCGTTGCACGTGCCCTTGTAGATCACATAATTTGCCCGTTCAGTACCCCTCATACCATTCTTACTGACAACGGTACAGAATTCAACAATAGCCTTCTAGATGAGATCTGTCGCCACTTTCATATCAGTAAGTGCAATGTCGTGCCTAACCATCCGGCTTCCAATGGCCTTGTAGAACGCCACAACCGAAAAATCTTAGAGTGCCTCAAACATCTCGGCTCCCATAGTTCGTCCTGGGATGACTGGATTCCCCAAGTGGCATCCTCCATCAATAGTTCCATCAATGCATCCATTGCTGAATCTCCCTTCTTCGTCCTCTTTGGTTTTGACAAGGACCTCCCATACTCTCTCATATCCCCAAAGCCAGAACCCATCTACAACATGGATGATTATGTTAAACTATAATTGGCCAACTTCCAGACAATCCACCAGTATGTCCAATCCACTTTGGCTTCTCAGGAGGACATGCTGCAGCGCCAACATAAGTCCGCCTCTCCTATCACTATCAGTGTAGGCGAACTTGTCTTTGCTCATTCCCATACGCGTTCCTCTAAGTTGGATGACAAATTTACAGGGCCCCACCGCGTCCTCACTCAACAAGGCAACAAATTTCACCTCCAGGACCTGTCCACTAGGGACACCAGATGGGTCCACGTCGATGACTTAAAGCACGCACCCCGTGGCCTCGTGTTGGAAGAGTCACTTACACAACCTCCTGCCCCCTCTTCCCCTCCTCCCATCCTTCAGTCTACCTTGTCTCCACCTATCCCTCAGTCTCCTTCATCTCCATCTCCACCTGCTCATTCATCAACCAATTAATATCGGTCTAAACTGCGCTCTGCCCATCAACCTCTTCACGACCTCCCCCATTAACTCTACCCTGATTTTCTAGGTACGATGTTAGCGATCTCCCTGCTGGCAGTGCTGACCCTCCTGGGGTCTGGGTTAGGTCAGGACGATGGTGGAGTACGTCCTGGGGCCTTGGTCGGCTCGGGAGGCGAGGTAATGCTTATCGACAACATCGCCTTCTTGCGCTACGATCTTGCGCCCCTGGCCGACCTGGCCATTGCCCTACCTGCCTACGCGCACCAGCTCCACGGAATCAGGAACCATCTCACGGCCCTCATGGGGACACACAACCCAAATGAGTATCTCTATAACCTTTTCCTCCCACTCTCCTGGCAATTGCAATACATAAGTAACAGATTCCCTGAAACCCAACTCAATGAAGTCACATCCAATCTACCCAATTTCACCGATATCTTACAGCGCCACCTTTCAGTTCTCAACGTTATCTCTCATTTCTTCTACCTCAAACTCAACATGGATAATCTCCAACTAGCCATTGACTCTCTCTTGTCACAAGTCTCTACCTTGGTTCATATCCTGGTCGATGCTATCACTGGATGTGTCACTGCCGACTTAGTACCTGTCTCAGCTCTCCGTTCTGTCCTGGAATGGGCCCAATCCACCTTCGGTCTCTCCCCAGTCCTCCCTTACTCCTCCCTTGAATATTATTATCCTGTTTTCGAAGCCACTCTTCTCACTATATACATCGTCGTCCATATTCCTCTCCGTTCTGCCATAACCTTTAACCTTTTCCACATCATTCCCTTCCCTTTCCACTTCAACAACTTGTTACAGGTATCTGTTCCTTCAGAATATTTCCTCCTGTCCCATGATCATCTTTCCGTTGCCTTCCTTTCTTCCTCAGACCTCCAGCAATGTTCCTCCCTTACTCCAACTTCTCGTTTCTGTGCTGCCCACCTTTTCGCTATCTTCCCTAGCAGTGCTACACCCTGTGAGTCTGCTTTAGTTCACAACCATTCCATCTACTCGGCCTGTTCTTTTGTCCCAGCTCCTGACCTCCCGTTCCACCATGCTCACCTCAACCATGTCCAGTATTTCTTCTTTGCTGTTCCCATCTCTGTCACAATCATGTGTCCTGGTTCTTCCGTTCGCTCCATCCCCGCTAGTGGTCTCTACAAAGCACCTGACTATTGTACCGTCAAATCAGAGTCCGTCATCACTTACGCCACTCGTTATCACCAAGCTGTTCGTAAACACTCCTATGACATCTTTCAACCAATCGACATGCCTTCAACCCTACCATCTGCCAACATTACCATCACCTCCCCTCACTTGCGCATGCTCACCTTCCTCAATGACAGTGATTTCATTATGGATCAATTTTCTCTGGCCTTCAGCCGTTCATG
>NC_137009.1:28476191-28491188 GCF_032717465.1 Coenobita brevimanus
AGAACCCGCTCGTGATCAAACATGCAGCATACTGTATGTTAGAATGACACAAAGGATGATGAAATCATAGGCTATGTAACACCTCCCCACAAAGAAAAAGAAATTTACAAAGGAAATTTCTTATTACTCTAAAACAATCTGTCTAAAGTCTCGATAAGCAATCTGCAATAACATTTTCTTTCCCCTTGACATGTTGTATGTCTAATGAATACTCCTGAAGAAGTAGACTCTATCTTGTCAATCTCTGATTTTTATCTTTCAACTTACTAAGGAATTTCAGTGGGTTATGATCGGTATAAATGACTATGGGGTCAAAACCAGAACACAAATAAAATGAAATCTGCTGTAAACCCAAAATCAAGGCTAAAAGCTCTTTCTCAATAGTTGAGTAGTTCTTTTGAGGTGGAGTGAACTTCTTACTGTAATAAGATACAGGGTGTTCAATACCCTGATCATCCTCTTGCAGCAAAACAGCCCCAGCTCCTGTATCACTTGCGTCAACAGCCATCTTAAAAGGCTTAGCAAAATTTGGAGTAGCGAGCACTGGCTGACTTAATAGGATAGCTTTAAGTTTGCTGAAAGAGGATTCTCAGTTATCGGTCCAGACAAATTTAACTCCCTTTTTCAGTAGGTCTGTAAGTTGTGTTACAAGAATTGAAAAGTTAAGAACAAATCTCCTGTAATAACCTACCATTCCCAAAAATCTTTGTAACTCTTTCCTACTTTTAGGTCTGGGAAGATCACTTATAACCTGAACTTTAGCTCCTGGTGGTGCAACATGTCCATCACTAATTACGTACCCAAGGTACTGAACTTTAGCTTGACCAAACTCACACTTTGATAAATTAGCTACAAGATTAGCCTGAACCAAACGCTCAAGAAATTTACTGACATGGCATAGGTGATGTTTCCAGTTGTCACTGAAGATTAATACATCATCAATATAAACAACACACCCTGCCAAACCCTCTGTTACAACATTCATGAGCTTCTGAAATGTGGCTGGTGCACTCTTCATACCATATGGCATTACAGAACATGCAAAAGTCTTTCCTAGTGTTACAAAACATGAGATCTCCCTAGCACGTTCAGTCATAGGTACTTGCCAGTATCCCTTTAACAAATCAAACTTACTTATGTACCTAGCCTTTCCGATCTTATCTATGCAATCTTCCATGCAAGGGAGAGGGTAAGTGTCTGTTTTGGTTATCTGATTAACACGTCTGTAGTCGATGCAAAGCCGTTGTGACCAACCTGGCTTAGGGACTATAGAGTGACAGGAGAACTCCACTCGCTCTGACAGGGCTGAATCATCTTGTGGTCCAACAGGTATCCAAGCTACTTCTGGATGAGAGGAACTTTCACTGGGTTCACACGGTAAGGAGGCAGTTTAATTGGCTTTGCGTCTCCAACATCGACATCATGCATCAACACAGTGGTTCTTCCTGGAGTGGCACGGAACACTTGCGGGTACTCCTGCAGTAATGCCGAAAACTCCTGCCTTTCCTCGGGAGCTAGATGAGAAAGCTTAGTCTGGATACCATTCATGATATCAGGATTCTTCCCCAAACTATCACTCAGGCTCATGCTGCATGGGAGAACTTCACTTGCAGACTCGGGTGGAACAGATACAGTGCAGACTGGGTTATTTTCGTCCTGCCTGTGATATAACTTTAGCATGTTGATGTGACAAAGTTGCTTGTTCTTTCTACGATCTGGTGTGGCGATGACATAGTTGACATCATTGAGTTTCTTCTCCACGAAATAAGGACCACTAAACTTGGCTTGAAGAGGTTGCCCATGCACTGGTAGCAGAATCAAAACCTGATCTCCTGGCTGAAAGTGGCGTAACCTAGACTTCTTATCATACCAAGTCTTCATCTTCTCCTGAGCAGCTCCTAAATTCTCTCTCGCCAACTGTAAAGCAGTGGACAGCCGTTCTTTGAACTTCATCACATAGTCCAGCAGGTTGACGTCATCTTCCTCCGACAGCCAGCATTCCTTGAGTAACTTAAGGGGTCCTCTTACTTCATGGCCAAACAGTAGTTCAAAAGGTGAGAAGCCCAGTGATTCATTTGGAGATTCTCTTGCGGCAAATACAACGAATGGAAGACCTTTATCCCAGTCTTTCTGATGTTCCAAACAGTATTTCTTGAGCATCGATTTGAGTGTTTGATGATATCTCTCCAACGCTCCTTGGGTCTGGGGATGGTAAGCTGAAGACGTGATCTGGGTGATGCCCAACTCTTTCAGAGACTGCTTGAAAACATTTGACATGAAATTACTTCCCCGGTCTGAGTGTACCTCCTTGGGCAGACCAAACTTTGTGAAGAACCCTAGCATTTCCTTAACCATGTTCTTTGCTGAGATATTTCTAAGTGGAATGGCTTCAGGATAACGAGTAGCCATATCAATCAGGGTCAACACATAAGAAAATCCTGAAGAAGTCTTAGGAAGAGGGCCCACAATATCCACCAACACACGGGTGAATGGCGCCTCAAAAGGAGGAATGGGAACTAGAGGTGCAACCTTGTCGGTCTAATTACACTTCCCCACAACTTGACAGGTGTGACAAGACTTACAATACCAGGAAACATCCCTGAAGATACCTGGCCAGTAGAAGTGTTTCAAAATGCGTGCCACAGTCTTCCTCACTTCAAGGTGTCCTGCCAAACTGGAATCATGAGCCACTCTAATGATATCCTGTCTGCAAACACGAGGGATGACAACTTGATGTACAACCTCCCATTCACAGTCGGCTGATGCTGTTGGGGGTCTCCACTTTCTCATAAGTACTCCTGACTTTATATAATAACAAGTAGAAGCACCAGCTGAATCTTCCTCACTGCAAGCAGAGTTAGCTAGACCTTTCAACTCAGGGTCAGCAACCTGCAACTCAACCAACTCTTGACGAGACAAATTATCAACACTACGGGGTACTGCCTCATCTGGTGAGTGGTCCAAATTAGCAAGAAAAGTGTCAGCTAGGATAACATCATCATCATCATTATCCTCTAAGTCACCAGTAACTTTATACTTAGCCCTAGTGACAGCACATGCAGAGAACACATCAGGGACATCACAATCCGGGGCCGCAGCCACTGGCTCACTAGACAACTGAGGAGCTGGACACACTTGACGTCCACCAATATCATTTCCAAGTAAGAAAGTTACACCTGACATTGGGAGTGTCTCAACCAACCCAACCATAACAGACCCATTAACAAAACCAGACACTAAATTCACTCTGCACAGAGGGATTACAGTTTCATCAGAGGAATTAACATTAGAGCCTAGAACACTGGTCAGCATAAGGGATTGGCAAGCACCTGTATCACGATATATTTTAACTGATTTCCTGTTATTACTGTCCAGAGGACTGACAAAACCATCAGACAGGAAATTAGCACATGAACTCTTGAGAGTGTCACCCACGTTACTGCTCAAAAGAGGAGCTCCATCGTGAGAATTTAATTTACCCCTCAAAGCAGGTTCAGTTAACTCAGTTAAAGAATTCTGGGAACTCTCAAGGGTGGACACTAGACCAATTGACTGAATATTTAAAGACTCCTTTTTGTTCACATCACGCTGTCTCCTGAAACATTTCTCCGTAGTATGACCAAGCTTACTACAATAAGTACATTTACTTTTCTGAAATCTAGAGGTGAAGCTGGTATTTACTTCCTGAGAAACATCATCTTTATTCTCTTTCCTGTTACCTGTACTCTGAGTAGAGGCAACGTACTTACTCTCAGCTTTCCTTTTTTCTTTAGAATATCTCTTGTGAGTGAGAACATATTCATCAGCTAAAACTGCAGCATCAGACAAATTATCTATTCTTCTCTCATCAAGATATAGGCTTACATCTTTATTAATACACCTTTTGAAGTCCTCCAGCAAAATCATCTGCTTAAATTTACCAAAATCAGAATCCACATTCTTAGAATTTAACCACTGCTCTAACAGATCTTCTTTGATTTTTGCATACTCAACATGGGATTGCTTGTCTTGCTTATAAGTTGTCCTAAATTTTACTCTATAGGCTTCAGGAACAAGCTCATATGCCTTAAGAATTAACTACATCATAATTATCAGATTGATCCTGAGGCAAAGATGCATAAGTTACTTGAGCTTTACCGGTGAGAACAGTTTGAAGGAGTACTGGCCAATACATTTTGGGCCAATTAAAACCTGTAGCTACCCTCTCAAACAATTGAAAATACTTTGTTAAATCAGATTCATTAAAAGGAGGGACAAGTTTAACATTTTTAGCCACATCAAAATCATCAGAGCTAGATGATCCAGTTCCACCTTCTTTCATGCGATACTCATGGTCTGCCTGAATCCTAGCTAATTATTTGTGCCTGAGCCTGTGCCTGTGCCTCCTGAATATGAGCCTGAGACTCAGCCTCCTTAGCACGTGCATGAAACTCAGCCTCATTAACACGAGCCTCCTGTAGAGCTAGCTGTAACTTAGCTATTTCAATCTGCGTTTGCTCATTTGGAGGAGTTACATTAAACAAGCTTTTATTAATCATGCCAACAATTTGATCTTTAGAATGACGAGAGTGAACTGCAATTCCCAATTGTTGAGCAACAAGCTTAAGTTCATTCTTTGTTCTGTTTTCTGCATCACACACTGTTTCCACATTTGACAATAATCTGGCTTCATCAAGCGTAGTAATAGTAGACATCATGAATAAATCACAGTCACAAAATATCAAGCAATATCCTTATGATAATATCCTGAATATTCTGATAAGAGGTCGCCAAATTTATGTTACGGAACAGAGAAAACTGTCCCGCAAAGTTCCAGGTTCAAAACAAAAGAGTTAGGTAAAATTACATGTTAAAGTTTAATGCTCAAACTAACAACAAAACATTCAGGACTCGTAAGGATAATGTAATGGCAAAAAACAGGTTAAATATATGGTTAACTGCAACAGCCTCTATTAACACGAAATTAGCAAGTGTAAATTTATCTAAGTCAGTCCTGATAAAATGATAAAACCGGATAATGCTCAGTGAATGCAAGATATATTATTACAGATACAAAATATTATCAATAATGGCTGACACTTAAAACACATGAATCACAAAAACCTCACTAGGCCTACGAATTAACACCCCATGCTATACAGTACAAGAAAAAATGTAACAACACTTATACTCAAATTACACAGCTGCTAGATGGTTGGAGACTTCCTGAGCACTCACAATAATAACAACTGTACAGGGGAGGACAAAGATGTGAACAAAATGAGGAGTAGATCTAAGTGGGAATTAATGTAGAGACTGAGCTCATTATATAGTGGCCGGCTGAGCTTCATACAACTTGTAAGAGGGACGCGCTAATGAAGCCATAGGGGACAAAGAGTTGAAACTCCTGCTCTGAACAACAGAAAGAACGACTTACTCTACTATAAGGGTAGAAGGGGGGAGTGAGGTAGAACCCGCTCGTGATCAAACATGCAGCATGCTGTATGATAGAATTATACAAAGGATGATGAAATCATAGGCTATGTAACAATATATATATATATATATATATATCTATATATATATATATATATATATATATATATATATATATATATATATATATATATAATATTTTCTTCTTAACACTATCTGCCTTCACCTGTCTCACTGAGATGTCATGATCCTTCATATTTCCGTATTCACCCCAAGGAACCATTGCATCACTTATAAGCTGCATGAATATGCTTTGCTAGCCCTCCTCCCTTTCCAATACCTTTTCTTCAATTTCTGTACTCTTTAATGGTGAATTATTATTATTTTTTTTCATCACTAACATTAGGAGGTGCAAAATGTCGACAAGCAAAACAAAACATTGTCAGTACTTTGAGAATATTGAAATAATGGAAATGCAGCATACCATTCGTGGCGAAAAGAGCGGTGTTTGTTTCCACACAAAGTCTGGGGATATTTTTCAATTTTAGGTTGTGTTTTGGCCCGACAATGGAGTTACTGATAAATTCTGTTGGTACTACTGATGATGAGCATACCTTTGATACATTAAGGAACATAGGTATACTAGCTTATTTCTTGTGCCTCCCATTTTGTTTTGTGTCACCTTCCTCATTATAGGAACTCTCTACATTAAAAATGGATTCATTTGAACTGTCTAAATCCATATTTTCTACTGAAACTACTCTCTTCAGTCTTCTTTTCCAACATCTCATCTCCCGCCTTCAACTTGAAATAATTCTTTACTTTTTTTTTTTTTATGCCATTTTGAAAGATGTGAACAAAGGTACCTAACCAAAACCAATCTCTGCAAAATGATATAAAAAAGAGGAACTATCTAAAAAAAAAAAAATTATACTTTTATTCACAGTACAATAATCATATTTGAGTACTGCTACCGGACAGTCCTGAATCAGCTTACTCTTTGCAGTGCTGCAGATTAGTGAAACAATCTTTCACTTTGTGATACAAGCATCAAATTTGGCAGAAATATTCTTCTTGATCTACTTTTTCCAAAAAGCCCGGTCGCCACGCAAAAAACAAATACATATATATATATATATATATATATATATGTATATATATATATATATATATATATATATATATATATATATATATATATATATATATATATATATTTTATATATATATTTTTAATATGTCCGACTCTGGGCAAAGGCTTCTGGGCCTATATCTCAGGGGCAGTAGCCTATCCCAAGGCCCAGTAGTCCTCCTACACCTCCACATACATGAGCCATTTTCCAAAATTGTCGCCTTTGAAAGCCATTATATGTGGTTTTGACCTAGATGGTTATGGATAATTAAATTTGATGATCTTGGCATCAAAATAAAACTTTTTCAGTATGAAAAATTCAATTCTGCACTTCTAAAAAGTCGAAATTGTGGTAAATTGTGAAGAGAGCAGCCAAGTCACTGCAAGAATAGTGTCTTTCGGTACTGAATTTGACACAATATCTGGCTAGTTGGTATTACGATAGTATTATATGCTTCAATGTTTCATAACTCTTGACTCAGGCATCTGTTGATTGATACATGGTCTTGGAATGGCATACTGCATAAACATTTGGCATTATTATCACACAAAATTTTACCAATTTTTACAAATGTTGGCTACTTTAGCAGGCCAGGAGGGGGGTTTTGCTGAATCAGTGCTTGGTGTTAAGTTTGATGCATATAAAATGACTATGTGTGGAGTGGATCCATAGCTGGATGACTGGATTACGAAATGTTCATATAATCGCATTTCCAGGCACATAGCTGTGTGCCTTAAGGCCAAAATGGTAGCATTTGTATCTTCCACGACATTCAGTCTTACACCCGCTTTTTGTCAATTGTTGACAGCTCTGTACAATTGGTGGCAGTGTCGTTCACGCTTTTTGCAAATTTCAAATTCTTTGAGCCAACCCCAGTTGGCAGGGCTCTCTGCATGCATTTGACACACAGTTGCCTGGCCCAAGACACAGGGAGCTTGATAAGTGGCATGCTTTACGTGCTGTGCAAGAGATGCCCTTGTAGGCAGAATGGCATCATAGGACCTCTGCTTCCAAGCAAACATGTCAAATCTTGCATCATCAACCCCATCAGCAGTGTTGTTCTTGTCGTACATTGTGATGACAGACTTCCCAGGCATGCTAAGATCTGTATCGTCTGTTACTGATGGGTATTGACTGAACTTCTGGAAGACATGAGACACTCCGGGGCACACTTTCCAAGTTTGCCACGCAGTCTTTTTGCGTTTACCACGAAAGACTGACACGACATAACATCCAGTGAAAGCGTGAAAGAAAAGGATGCCACGGGATTTTTCAGGGCCTAGATTCGTCACCATATCATGAACTGGTAACCACCACCTGATGGACTGACCTTGACCCAATTCATTCCACAGCTCTTCTAAGACCGCATCCTGTAGAGTCACAAAAACACTGACTACAACAGCAAGAATATCTGTGCCACGGGCCTTAATGTTGCTGCAGGAAGATTCTGGTATCAGCCTCTTCGTGGTTGCAAAGACCTTTAAGACTTCTAGACTGTCGGATTTGTTGCAAAGAACATATATTCTCCTTTGGTCAGAAATACCACATTGTCCGGACAAAATGTCACAATTTTGTCAGCTACAAACTGAAAAAGCTCAGTCTTCTTGTCATTGTCTCGCAGGAAGCTTCTCCAGTTAGGTTGTACTTTGGTTGGTTCAGTCACTCTGCGTCTATCCCCTCTGCCTCGTTTTGATCGTGTTTCAGCCTTCAGACTGGAATTCCAGTAGACGTGAAATGCGATATCTGTCCTCTCATACTTTGATGAGTAAGCCTGTATCTTTGGAACAACATCTTGGACAGCATACTCTTTAAATGTCTTTGATGCCTTTGAAGACCCTGAATAAACAAGACCCATCAATGATGATGGCATCACATTTTGGTTCTGTGTCTGGAGGAGAAATAACAGTTCCCAGAATGTTGACAAGCTGAGACTTCTGACTGCTGTGGAGTTTTCCGGTATCACTCAGTGCTGCAGGGAAAGATTGGTTTTCATGCTTAAAGAACTCAAGCACATCACATTCATGTAACTGACAGGACATGAAGAGCTGTGAGAAGAGGCGACAGTCGTCTTTTAGCACTTGCTCCTTCACGTCACCTATACCTGAGTATGCCTCTTGGCGAAATAAATCGGTCTTGTTCTTCGTGATTGGTTTGTAGAGGGAAGCCTCGTCATCCAGACCGTTGAAAAAGTCTCTGAAGGCAACCTTACCGTTTCAATATGAGTTCTAATGAGTTTTGCAGCACTAGGATGTGCAATGGTTTTTGTGTTTAACGTGAGAAGATCTCTGGACTCTTCCTGAAAAGGGTTGCCCAGATCCTTCATTGCACTGAACAACTTCTGGACCTTGTCTGTGAAGGATTTCTGAGACTGGTTAGCCTGATCATGGTGTCTGAAGTCTTTACTGACTACTTTGATCTGAAGTGCAGACTCGTATTGAGAAACCGAATGACTAACCTCTGGTCCAGATACCATCCATCGCCTCAGTGCAGATGGGTCCTCAGTTATTCCAATGGCACCACCATCACATTTGACAATTGCATTGGCCTGCTTACGGGCTTGGTCAATGGCTAAGCCAGAAAACTCCCTGTGGGTCTTGTGGATCACGAACTTCACCTGTTGAAATTCACTGGGTAGCTGAGGATGTGCTTGTTCTAAAGAGACCATGTCTCGGAGGTGTATAGGAAGCCATCGAGTATAGTTCACACTGTTCTTTGCAAAGAAGAAGGGGATGAGTGCAGACAATGCTTGACAATACGAAGTGAAGTTAGCCTCTCTGAAAGACCTGATCAACGAGAAAGTCACCAATTGCATTGACAACACAAGCTCCCAGAACTGAAACTGCTGACTCTCCATCTGCCGTTTCTCACACTAGTCTTCCAAACTTAAAGCAGTCTGGGGTTGTTCATTTTCTTGTTTGCAACAGTATTCATAAGCTTCCTTCTGTAGTATGTAGATGCAGCACGCAGTAACTTGGTGAATTTGGCGTTTTCTTGTAATGCTTGAGAGAGAAAGAAGCGACTCTGCTGTTCCAAAAGGAGCCACGCCAACCTCCACAAGAGCACCTGCCCACGCACTGTCTTGGAGCAGAGCACCGAGAGACCTCAGTGCAGCCATCTCAATGTTGAGCCCCCCGAACATGATGACAAATTTATGCTCACCATACAATTCAGGCCATTGCCACTGCACCTTTTTGGCACATGCATAGATTGGCGGGTCTGTAGTTATGACAGGGACCTGATCTGGATTCAGGTATGCAATATCATCCCTGACTTTGTCCATGGAATGTCTTACTGTGGCAACTGAATGGGCTTCATCTCGAAGAAGAGACAAAAGTGATGGAAGGAATGGCCACTGTACGTCCTTCTGCTGCTACCCCAAGGGGCTGTGGAACTGCGACAATGGCCACTGTACGCATCGGGGAAGGGACGGCCACTGTACGCCCTTCTTCCACAGTCCCGAGGGGTCTCCCGGAGGAGAAGGTCCCTTGCACAGCCCACTCTCCATGCCTCGGCTGTGCGGGACACCCTTCTGTCTCTCCCTCCAGCTGTGGTTCCCCTGAGGTGCTGCCATTCCAGGAGTGGTGGCGAGGTCCTGTCACTGAAGGTGGGGTTCACGTCCTTCAGCCTGCCCCTGGATGATGCCGGATCCTGACGGACCGCACAGATGAGGTGCCGCAGCCAACCCCTGACGGCGCCCCCACCCATTGGTGATCGCAGTCCCAATCCTCCCAGGGCCAGTCCCCGGACCCCAGGGCGGGACCACTCTGGCCTCACTCACCATCAGCTCTACGCCAGGAGCAAGAAACGGCAGGCCAGACTCCTGACGTTGTTTGGCCCCAGTCCCGAGGGCCCCTCACCAGGTCAAGGCCCGAGCAGAAAAGGACCTCTCTACACCCCAGAACAGACACGCGCCCGGGCCGTGATGCCCCTGAGAGCTGTCCTGTGCCTTCTGCAAGAGGGCTCCCTCCAACCCCTGGGTGCCACCTCAATTAAGCCCAGACTTCAGCAGCCTTGTGGCAACACCTCCAGACCCCAGTGTCATTCTGAAGACTTAACTGTGACAATGACTGTAGGTGATATAGAAACAGTGAGACTGAAACACCACCCATAAAGGTCTCTACTCCAGTTTATCCAGAGTGCTGTGTGAATGTCTAAGCGCCCTTGAACCAGAGTAATATACTAGTGTGTGGCCAAGAGACCAACCTACCACATAAAGTCCAAAGAGAGCGAGTTTATGAACAGTGTCACCACATCTATGTGATATTCTCTCATGTATTAACTCAAGTGTAAGCACAGTGCCCATGTGATATATTATACTAATATTAACCCCTTAACCGCAGGGCGTCACTTTTGTGACGCTCAGGTGCAATGGATCATACCGCGGGGTGTCACTTTTGCAATTCTGTGTTATTTTGAATTTGTCCGGGCTTTGAAGTGGTTGCTTGTATCATCTGTCAGTACTGCCAGTGTCAAGCAATAGTCAGTGCTGGTATTGTCATCTGTACTCCCATCCATTGTTGACAATTTAGCCATTTCTCCCCGTTCTTGACTCCCCTCCCTACCTCCCCTCTGTTACCCTCTCCTCCCACCTGCCCCAGCTACGCTATACTAGGCAAATCTTGCCCGGATTTCTCCACTCATTTCATCCATTGGAATGAGCCCTATGTCTTATTCTCATAACAAAATAATATATATAAAAAGAAAAAAGGTAATTGATAGTGCCATACACCTGGAATTGGCAAATTATCACCTGGCAACATCCCACGTGCATTCGTTCACTAATTTTCCCTGTTTATTTCCCCTTGAAATATGCTGTATGACCTGTTCTCATAATAAAAATATATACAAGAAAGGAAGGAAGAAGCCTAAGTGATATTTACATTCACCTGGAACTGCCTAATTTCCTGCCAAGCATTTCACAGCATGTAAATTAGCAGCTGTCACCTTGCTGATGTTGTCAACCCTTGGCAGCTCCATATCCACCTCGTCATTCAGTTTAGTGTTGTCTCTTGAGATGAAAGCACGTAGCACTCGCGCCCCTCCATTTCCGCCACTTCTAGAGGGCCCTGAGACCTCTACTCCTACTAAACCTCGTGTGGGAATGGGTAAAGGACTAAGTGACTGCTGTGGAGGGTGAACTGGCTAATTTATCCATGATAATGATGGACAGAGACGACAATCCTTCTGATGAATCGTGTGATGAGCCAGTGGAGGAAATGGTGATAAACTACGAGTGCTTCAGTGTCCCAAGTTCATCCTGGCTCCAAGGGAAAGGAGCCCTTAGTTACCGGAAGTGACAGAGTATAACATAGTGCAAATAAAATAGAAATGTAAATAATTACTAATATAAGAATATGAGTACAAATGCTTGGAGTAATGATAGAGAAAGCTTTGCTCTCTACGCTAGTTTACTGAACGAGAAAGTTAATGCCTGGAGTGAAAATAAACTACTATTACTGAAGGAAACTTATGGATAAATACTGTATATATATATAAGTAATAAGGTAATAGGAATATAAGGTGTGAGTGTGTTTATGAATAATAAATGACGGAATACTAGCAGGGAACGAGCGCAAGTGGGAAGCTCGTACGTGCTCGTAATTTTCATTGCTTTCACAGTTTTTTTTTTTTTTTTGGTGTATGGATTCCATACTACTTGAAAATCATTGAACAGTATTTCTAGTGATATTATCAGGCTGTGGTAATCATACTGCTGGGTGTCGGGAAGTGTAAAGTGGAGACTTCGTTACCCAACTTCAGAAGTCTCCACAAGTCCTACGATGATCGTGAAGGCTCAACAAACATCCCAGGAGAAAGCTGGAGGTATGTGTCATAGGCATATAAAATTATAATCTAGGACTAATAACTGATTTCTGGCAAATATTTTTAAAAAGTCAGTCGGAGCGTGAATATCCCCGCGTGAGGTGCATGGACCGTCTCCAACATGCCTGCGCTTAAGGGGTTAATTAACCTGTCACTTTACCCCATCCATAATCAGTGTATCATTGTATGTATATCGTGACAATAGATGTGTTAAGGTGTCCTGCCAAGTTTTTCCCTGTTCCTTTGAAAGTTTCTATTCCCGGTCTAGAAAGAGGACCCTGCTCAGTCGTTGGTGTCTTTAGAACGAGAAGTCAGTCTAAAAACATCCAGCATAACGACGAGTTTGAACTTTGCTATCCTCTAAGGAGTGGAATGGTACAGACGAGATTGAGTGGCCCGCAAAGTGTGCTTAATATCTAACGGCTCACGCACTCTCCAAAAGTTTCATGCTACCACATTTCCCATAAATTCTCAAATAAGATCATGCTACCTCATTTCCCATAAATTCTCAAAAAAGATCACGCTATGCTATCCATTTTTCATAATCTTTAAAACTTTCCATCATTACACTGGTGTGGCATTACCAGCGGTAATAAAAATGTCTTGGGTTACACTGGTGACTAACTCTTAGTTTCATATTGACGGTGGAAGTATCCGTCGAGTTTCTTGCATTACAGAATAAGAAGAAGAAGACGAAAGGTTGATCAGTTGCATATCAAAAGGGCCATTTCTTGAAAAAAAAAATAACACCAAAAAATCTGAAAATAATATGCTTGTCAGTTCAAAAACGTCAATTCGGTACAAGACTTAATGCCATTTCTTCCCTAGCCGTTTGACGATAAATAAAACCCACACTTGTAGACGAAGAATATACTGTAATTACCAAACAGTTGCAGTGGACACTTTCACCATCTTTAGTAGTCAAGACAGAGAGAGGGAATGACATTGACAATACAAGGGTTCATTCTGATGCGTGTGTGTGTGGGAGGATGGGGTGGAGTGGATTGTAAGTGGGGATTTCCCCAAGGGGGAAAAGGGAGGGGGACATCACCAGACAGGTTAGGTGTAATTCCTGTCTGACCTCACCTGTGTCTGTGCGGTAAGGGACATTTCCACTATAGGATTTTCTGTTTTATGAAGGCAGTTTGGGTGGGGCCTCTAACTCACACCACTAGCTCTGTTGCCACATCGCCACCACACACGTGCTTCTCCCCCTGCCCCCTTCTCTCTCTCTCTCTCTCTCTCTCTCATATTTATACTTATATTAACTACCTCTAATTTTATTCTCTTTATTTTTTTCTCTTGTTTTGAATTTTGATGGGCAAGCTTCCACGGCGGGAGACTGACCAAGTATGACCCGCACACACAGGGCTGTCTCTCGTGTCACTCCACTTGACAACGTCGCAAAAGCAACGCTGACAAGTCGTATGGGACTTATACTATACTATAGTTTTTTTTTTTAATTACATCTATAAAGAGTATTTAAAATTCATTTATAAGTTGTTACTAACTTAAAATAAGAGAGAGAGGGAGAGAGAGGTGAGCAGGCGTAATTACACGTGTGTGGCGGCAGTGATGTGGCAACAGAGCTAGTGGTGTGCGGTCTCAGGAGACCCCACCCAAACTGCCTTCATAAAACAGAATGCCTTTAGGGACCTCATTATAGGATCTACATTAGCTTGTACATGCCTTCACTAAGGCTGTCATTTGATATGCTAACAATATGCTGGGAATCGAACCCGGGACTCTTAGGTGCACTACACACGACCAGGTAAAAGTAAACTCACATTGTCACAATCTTGTAACCAATGTCCCTCTGCCCCCCACTGTGGGCATGAAGAAGATGAGTTAACCCCTGGCACTCGGGCAAGTAGATGCTTTTAATCTATCCCAAGCACCCACGGCAAGTCAGAATGAAAGAGAGAAACCTGTACTGTACACAGGAACAATCATCTGATATGTTACCAATATGGGGAATCGAACCCGGGACCCTTAGGTGAGAGCCAGGCAGCATACCTGGTCGTGGTGTAGTGGTATGCCGCCTGGCTCTCACTAAGGGTCCCGGGTTCGATTCCCGGCATATTGGTAACATATCAGATGATTTTTCCTGTGTACAGTACAGGTTCTCTCTTCATTCTAACTTACCGTAAGTGTTTGGGATAGATTAAAAGCATCTACTTGAGTGCCATTAACTCATCCTTTTCATGCCCACAGTAGGGACGTTGGTTACAAAATTGTGACAATGTGAGATAACTTACCTGGTCGAGGTGTAGTGGTATGCTGCCTGGCTCTCACCTAAGAGTCTCGGGTTCAATTCCAGCATATTGGTAACATATCAGATTATTTTTCCTGTGTACGGTACAGGTTTCTCTCTTCAAGGCTGTCACTCTCTGATTTTTTAATACACATGGCTTCAATCTTTCGTTTCCACAAGTCATGTCTTTTATACAGTAGATGACTACCTTGCCAGTCAGTTCTGTGATTGGCTTCACAAACATGGTTAAATATTGCATTATTTATATTACATGTTTTTATGAGATACTTGTAATGAGATACTTGTAATGGCCCCCAGTCCCGTGCAGCCCTTAAATGGGCAGGGGGTGCTAAGAATCTCACGGTTGCCTCA
>NC_137009.1:28491288-28646288 GCF_032717465.1 Coenobita brevimanus
TAAATAATTCTCTACAAGAGAGCTTCTCGCCATCATCTATAAATACGCCAAAGCCCTTATCGTAGAAGAATACTAACATTACTTCTATATCATCCTTTTTCAGAGCTTCCATTTTGTCCAAGAGCTCTTTTTCATTGAGATGGAAGAGAAGGTCTTGTACCTCAAATTTGATCAGGTACTTTTTTTCATTGAGATCGAAGAAGGGGTCTCCTACTTCAATTTCCTTTTTTTCAAGAAGTTCTTTTATGACTCTCGCATGTTCCCAACTTTCTGAATGGTTATCATCGCTTACAATCAGTGCAGTTGCTTTAACCGTTTCCATTCTATATTATGGTTTCTTTTAATCCTCACCCCATATTTATAAGATATTTTTACATCCCAAATTCCAAGATGGTGGAATTCCAACATCTTGGGAAAAACTCCAAGGAGACAATGTTTTCAAGAGCTCACTGATATTTTTTTCAATTTCGCCAACCTAATTATAATCACCAGCCAGATAAATAGATTAGTTGAAGTTACATAAAACTTAACATTATTTTTTTTAGAAAAATTTTGGAGATTCAAAAAAAAATCTATAGGAATGACACATTCTAAATTATAGAAGGTTAACATTTTTTGGAATAATTTAATTTTTTTCATAGCCCTGAATAAAGGGATTTACTACATCCTAATCTTAACGCTTCAAAATAGGAGCAATGGGTCTCATCCATTTTACGAAAGGTTTTTCTCATAGAGAACTTCAAAGTGCACTTCTAAAACATCTGCCATATTTTCTAACCTTTTCTTTGTGTTTTATTAAGTTTGATTTGTGAGAAAATCTTCTCAATATTCACAGGTTAAAGGTTTTTTTTTAGTGTGTATCATTTCGTGTCTTTTTAGAGTATCCTTTTTTTTTTTTTTTAGCTTTCCCCCCCGTATGAGTGAGTTTATGTTTTATTAGGTTCGAAACTTCCATATCTATTAATTTTAAGTATAAAGAAAAAATAGTTATTAAAAATAATTATTTAAAATTCTTCAGAATAAATAAAGTACACTTCTTTTTAGGTTATTTTTATAGTTTTCTCCACTGCAGGACCGGCCTATCCCTACTGAAGCAAGGACGGTACAAGTGGCTTAGGTTGTCTGGTAGAGATTGTATATAGGGGGAATAGTTACTTGTGTTAGAACACCAGGCAATCTGCTTTCTCTTCGTATGTGA
The DNA here is from genome assembly GCF_032717465.1 of Coenobita brevimanus. Lineage (NCBI taxonomy): Eukaryota > Metazoa > Arthropoda > Malacostraca > Decapoda > Coenobitidae > Coenobita > Coenobita brevimanus. The sequence continues at coordinate 28,492,487 of NC_137009.1, forward strand.
TTTCTTAGGTTTGATTTATCTGAGAAAGTCTTCTAAACCGTATTTACAAGCAAACGGCTTTCCTCCTGTATGAGTGCATTCGTGAATTTTCATACTTCCTTTCTGCGTGAACATTTTACTGCAGTATTTACAGATAAATGGCCTTTCCCTGGTATATATGACTTTCACAGTATCCACAAGTAAACGGTTTTTCTCCTATACGAATGCGTTTATGTATTACCATGTTTACTTTCCGATTGAATGTTTTATTACAGTATCCACAGGTAAATGTTTTTTCTCCTGTATGAATGTGTTTATTTTATTAGGGTCGATTTAGCCGAGAAAGTCTTCCAACAAAGACTTTTCAATAAAAGAAATGCCACATTCGTCACAAGTATATATATTTTTTTTACTGAGATCCAGGGGCTCCTCTTGGATATTACTCCCACTGGCTTGTTCCAGAGAACCTTCCATATCTATTAATTTTTAAATATAAAGAAAATATAGTTATTACAAACAATTATTAAAAATTCTTCAGATTAAATAAGGTATATACCTTTCTAGGTTGTTTTTATAGTTTTATCTTATCTATTCAAAAAGAAAATAAAAAGAAAAAGTAAATTCTTATTATTTATTTTTTATAACAAGAAGAAATCTAAAATATCATAAAATTCCTATTTATTTACTAGCAAAATAACCTTTTACTGGGTAACCTCAGATAGATAGGTCAACGAGTTGAAATATTTTTACACAAGCTTTTCCCCTTTGTAGATTCATCATAGTCCATTTCTGTTGGAATATCAGGCAATCGGTTTTCCTCTCGTATGAGTGTGTATGTGAATCTTTAGTTTCGATTTCTTCGAGAATGTCTTCTTACAATATTCACAAGCAAACGACTTTTCTCCCGTGTGGGTACGTACGTGAATTTCCATGCTGTCTTTCCGCCTGAATTTTTCACTACAGTATCCACAGGTAAAGGGTTTTTCTCCTGTATGAATACGTGTATGTCTTATTAGTTTCGATTTCTCCGAGAATGTCTTCTTACAATATTCACAAGCAAACGACTTTTCTCCCGTGTGGGTACGTACGTGAATTTCCATGCTGTCTTTCCGCCTGAATTTTTCACTACAGTATCCACAGGCAAAGGGTTTTTCTCCTGTATGAATACGTGTATGTCTTATTAATTTCGATTTCTCCGAGAATGTCTTCTTACAATATTCACAAGCAAACGACTTTTATCTGTTGAAAAAGAAAATAAAAATTTTTGTATTTTTTTTTTAAATAAGAAATCTAAAATATCAAAAAAAATTCCTATTTATTTACTAGCAGAATAACCCCAGATATTTTTCAGGTTAAAACCCTTTAGCGGGCAGCCAACTGCCAACCAGATAGGTCAGCAAGGGCCTTTTCGCCTCAGTGTTATATACGACCATATGGTCTCATCACTCTGACAAATTTAGTGTTAGGAGAGGCAAAATGTTCCCCCCTCCCAGTACAAGAAAACTTGGCTGAACCGTACGCTACGTGGAATGGTTTCTTAGTGTCTCCCAAAACCTTGTTTACGAATGTGTCTAGAGTCTTTTTGGTTAGATAGTAGACTCGAAACTTGGCCCTCCTCCATTTTCTCGGAGTCTTGACTTTCCATATCGTCTCATAGTGTTTCACGTACGTTTTCAGGTAGTACTCTGAGCTCGTTAATTTTCCTCCTCCTCCTCCTCCGCTCAACTCTTCGTTGACTCGCTTGTATTCTCCGGTTAGCCAAGAGTCGACTCGTTTTTTTAACCTAATCATCCCCGAGTCGCAGTAGTACTGTTTTGAAGTGAGTCTATTCTTCTTAATAATTTTTCGAGTTTCGGGATCCAGCTCTACACAGAAGGCGATATTCTTTCTGCCCGGATCGACTCCGATGATCCTCTTCCCGTCCAAAGATGACGACGGGGTGGGAATCGATGGCGCCGCAGTCCCGTCGTTTCTCTTTTTCTTCTTCTTGGAAGAAAAAGTATTATCGACGTCATCGGGTTGATGGTATCTGTAATACCTAACTGAACAAGCCACTCCGTCGGTTGACACGCAGCGGTCGAACATCCACTTCTTACCTCCCATGCGAGCTAATAGTTTCGTGTCGAAGACGAAGTCCCATCCTTCTTGTTCCTTGGGTTCCAAGTTGATGCCCAGGTCGTGACATATACCCTTCACTCCGACCGTATCGAAATCTAAGTAATGTACCTTAATCGTGTTGGAGGGAGCCAGTGGAATATTTCTAATTTTCGTCGACTCAGAGTACTCCCGTCTGAGAAAATAGTAGTAGCGGAGATACTCCACCGGTAATAAATGTCGGTTGTCGTGGCAGGTGTTGTGTGTTGCTCGACGAACTCCGAGTGTCGGTCTTTCAATTCGTTTAACTGGTCCACAGAGTAGGTTCTTCCGACGTACTTCCACCCGTTGATGAGAGTCTGAAGTGCATAGACGATGGTGGGCGCTGCTGTCGCCTCGATCTTGGATAGGTAGAAGCGAATGGCGCGTCGCTGACGAGATACGAAATTCAACTCCAAGTTATTAAGGAAACACGTCTTGTAGGTCTTGGCGCAGTAGTTTATTAAATTGTAGTCCGAGTGGTATCGAAGAGCAGAAGAAGGATAGGAGATACTTTCGAACCGTTTACTCCACGTCCCATCCATCGCCAAGTTGGGTTTCGTTCTCTTCCTCGCTTCGCACCCTTGGGTGAAGAGTTGTACAAACACATTCATCTTGGTAAAATCTGGCCATTCGACCAGACTAACATCTCCTTTCAGTTCTCTTTGGAGTAGATCTTCTATCATCGCACTGCACAGCTGAGAAGCCTTGACGGCCATCCGAGAGATAGCCAGACATCTCTTTTCGAAGAGAGGGGTGACATTCTCCGAGTCCAACAGTATTTTGCCCAGGGAACATTTAATATTCTTATAGTATCGTTTGGTCTTGGGCCTCATGGCCTAGCCTAGCTAACAATTATCTTGCTTATTGAGAAGGGAAGGAATGTGGTGTTGTGATCTGTCTCGTTTATCTACTACTTTTTTTTTCCCTAATAGGTTTAAAAGGCATTTATGATCCAAAAAAATCGCCCGCTAAAGGGTTGAAAGGCATTTATGATCCCAAAAAAAGTCTACTGTGTATTAATGATCTATAGTAAGATTTAAAAAAAAAAATTCAAAAACCAACTTTATTGATAACAATCCGATATAGCCACTTGCCCGCTAAAGGGTTGAAAGGCATTTATGATTCCCAGAAAAGTCTACTGTCTAATTGTCTATAGTAAGATGTAAAATATAAAATATTCAAAAACCAACTTTATTAATAATAACCTGATATAGCTACTTGCCCACTAAAGGATTAATAAAAAAAATAGGTATTAGATGACTCCTTTCTTGGTTAAATTAGAAACAAGAACTTATAGAAATGAAAAATAAAAATATCTTAAAAAAAATAAATTTAAATTTGATGTCTTCGAAAAGTACAATGAGATCACTCCCACAGCCTACTATATTTCTTAGTAAGCCTTTAGTGGGCAACCAACGGCCAACCAGATAGATAGATCAGCAAGTACTGAAATTTTTCTTTATCTCAGGGTTATATACGACTATCTGGTTGTACGGCTACACTTTTATCTAAATTAAATGGTGCGGTATTTGTGTTTTTTCTTCACAATAAAAATATTCAGCCAAAATACTTTAATTCATAGGATTAGAGTTATTGTCTTCTTCAGTGCTGTCTCACCTCTTCATTCCACCATGCTATTCCTTGCACCCCCTTATGCCTTTTTCTTCACCCCACACACCCTCTCACATGCTGCGCCTATTTTATCTGTGAATGTTTGTAAACAAACTATATAAGAAAAAATAATAAAGTGGTATTATGATAAGGAATAGATGTAACTTTTTTTTAAACTACACTTCAGCACAGCATTAGAAAGTGGGAAAAATATTATTTTTTTTTTTTACCCTTTATTGGTATTAAATTGAAATAAAAAATTCTAAGTTATATAAAACATCAACCCTTGCTGATCTATCTATCTGGTTGGTGATTGGTTGTCCACTAAAAGGTTAATGAATATCTTTTTTTTCTATAGACTTCTCATTCTTATTCTCTTCACTGGTTCTTTTTTTTCTTAGATGTATATTGAACAAGAGTTTCCTTTTCAATGACTACCATTTTTTTTTTCTCAGTTAATGGTGAAGATTCCTTTTAAAACACTGCAGATTTCCCATGGAAAACTTCTTCAACATCTTATGAGGTCTTTTCTGCTGATGGGAAATCATTGGGGTTTACATCTATTTCAATTATCTCAATGTCTGATGGTGTAGAAACCTTCTCGGGTCCTGCTGATGCAATAGATTCCTCTTCAATCGGCTTTGGTGGAGTAGAATCCTTCTCGGCTCCTTCTGATGCAACCGATTCCTCTTCAATCGGCTTTGGTGGAGTAGAATCCTTCTCGGCTCCTTCTGATGCAACCGATTCCTCTTCAGTGGCTTCTGTCGACACAATTTTATTTTGGTCTTCAATAATGTCTGGTGGGGTAGAATCCTTCTTGGCTCCTGCTGAGGTAGCTGATACCTCTCCAATGGCTTCCGTTGGTACAACAGCCGACTCCTCTGTCGATGCCTCAGTTATCTTAGTGTCTTGTGGGGTAGCTTGTGTTGACACTATATAAAACCTCTTTTTCTTTCTTTCTTTCTTTTTCAAAGAAATCTCTCTTTTTCTCTTTAGAATGATTTTAGTGGAAGGTTGAGATCCCTCATCTCTCCCAACGGTGAGATCCATGATGAGTAACTATCTGTTGAGTGAAGAGGGTCTTTTATAGAGATTGCTGGCCTCAATGTATAAAGAAAGTAAATAAAAATATAGATATTACTACATCTTTATTTTTTTTATATTTAAAAATAAAACTTTCCATATTTCAATAAAAATATTTAATCAATTTAGATCCTATAAAATATTATAGTATTTCTTATTATCTCATTCCCAAATGGGTTCTGTTACTATAGCTACTGACATTAATCCATATTTATTTCTCAAACACACAATAAAAGGCTCATTTACGATAAGTGTTGGTACAATCCCATCACAATAAATACCCTCACCAATCGCTTCAAGACTAACTCCCTTTTCATCCATCTCAAATTTATTTTCCAAATGAATTTTTCTCAGATGTACACCTCCTTCAATATATTTTGACAATATTTTTCCTCATATAAGAAGGTACATCCAAGCGATGTGATTTCTTTATTTTAACCTTTGGAAGAAAAAGTTCATGAAAATCATTATATATCCTAACTTCATAATTTTCTAACAAATTTTTATCAAAGACCATCCTTTTTAAATATTTTAGGTCATCTCTAGTAAATTCTCCATTTCGTTCAGTGAAGAAGGGTTCTTTGTTCAAACATATGAATACTGTCACCACACTATTATCTTGTGTATTTATTTCAAAAAATTTTATACCATCTTTTGACCCAATTTTATTAAGAGTACCTGAAAACATCTTAGCCTTTCTTTGAGTTTTTTTTTTCATCTACACCCCAAAAGGGTTTAGAACCAGCATCGTCCATTTCCGTCGTCCAGTGGAGATTTATACTGAGACCAATACAGGCAACTAAAGCCACATTTGGTGAGGGGGATGATTCTAACCGATAATTACCACCGAAAATCTCCTTCATCATCTCTTCTATTAATTCTCTTAGATTTTCCTCATCTCCTCGCTCAAACCGACCAACTGATATATATTTCTCTTTCTTTAACTTAGATAAATAAGATTTTTCTTTCATCTTCAAATCTTTAGCAAGAAATATACCCACATTTATCTTTCCAATCTTGTATAACTCAGAATAATAAAACATAAAATTAGATATGGCTTCAACCCCTTCATCTAAGAGCCATACAGTATCAAGGATATAGTTGAAAGTGAAAAAGGAGATGCATGTATTCCCTTTATCATTCTTGAGAGCTTCTATAATAATGGATTTATTCAAGTCCTTCTTCTTCTCTTTTTCTAATAGGGACTCTTCTCTCTTATACTCCGACAGATGTGTTTCAGTTTTCTTCATCTTTTCTAATATTTGTTGGGGGGGGGAAAGGGTTTATATACCCTCGTTGCCCCTTTCCTGTTCCCCATTTTTGTATTGTTTTAACGCCTCAGTGTTATATACGACCATATGGTCATACGACTACACCTTTGTCATAAATGCACGGAGTATTGTTGTTGTTCTTGTTACTTTAACTGATGGAGCTGGAAGTTTGGAGAATGTTTCTGTGCTGGGGGACTTTGTCGTTGTAGGTAATATCACTCTTGGCAGAGCAACGACGTAGACCCCGAAGGTAGTACACCTCCTTCTTCCTCATCATCTTTCTTAAACCCTACGATATTCAGAGGTCCCTTGCATCTGTGGCAGACTTTCGACGTGTTCCATTCGTCGACGAGAGTGAAGTTTGTCAGATCTTCTATCATCGCACTGCACAGCTGAGAAGCCTTGACGGCCATCCGAAAGATAGCCAGACATCTCTTTTCGAAGAGAGGGGTGACATTCTATGAGAAATATTAATTGTCTATAGTAAGATGTAAAATAAAAAATATTCAAAAACCAACTTTATTGATAATAACCTTATATAGTTAAGTTCAAATTGCTACAGAAAGTTAGGACGGGATCTCTGTTGTTGCTCTGCTAAAGAGAAATCTTCATAATCACCCCAGCCCAAACTTCCTATATTCCAATAACATTAGAAATGAAATATAGTTATTTTTTATTATAAAGAAAGAAACTAATTCTACTATATTATTCAACAACAAGGAATTAAGAGACTTTTTGGTTGAATAATTTTATTGTATAAAAAGAAACTACATTATGCAACTAAGACAGAGGCGACTGGATAGTTGTATATAACTCTGAGGCGAAAATCAATTTCAGCCCACCTATCTAACCTATGACATTTTCAGGATTAGTCCATAAAGGTTCTGTTATTTCAGCTACAAAGATCAGAGTATCATCATTTTTAATTGATATAATGAAAGGTTCATTAACAGTATATACTCTTACATTTTCATAGACATTGATAGTTGACTTTGGTATCAATTTAAATTTATTTATTGAATAAATTTTATTTAAGATTATAACTCCTTCATCAACATAACTAGACATAAAATCTTTTTCCCTTAAATGATAAGGTGTATTTAAGCAATGTGAACTACAGATATTAAACTCAGGGAGCTGAACAATGCTTTGATACTCACATTCTTTGATTTCATAGTCAGTTAATAAATTTTCACCAAAGACTATATCTTTTAGTTGATTAAGATCTTCAATAGTATATTTTTTATCTCGTAAACCGAATAATGGTTTATTTTCAAACGACCACATTGTAAACAATGTTATTATAATACCATTAGTTAATTTTATTTCGATAACCCTCACTTTTTTTACAACTCCTATTTTAGTAATTTTTCCTGACAACATCTTTGCATATTTTTTTGGTTTTCTCTGATTTATTTCCCAAAAAAGAAATTTACCACTGCTCCTACCCCAGTGAAGTGCAAAAATAAAACTTATAAAAGGAACTATGGCAACATTTATTGAAGTTGCTATATTTAACTCAATTTTTTTTTTCGTTGTTTGTTCTACCACTATTCTTATATTTATCTCAGATCCTCGCTTAAATCGTTTTATTAATATATCCTTCAACTTAGTTAATTCTGACCAATAAATATCATTCATCTTTAAGTTTTTAGCAAAAAAAACAACAATTTTTATCCCTTCATATAATTCTTTAAATGGAGGCAAATATTCAGATATAGATCTAAAATCTTTAACGTTTAATTTCCAAAGAAAATTAAAGAGATGTTTTACAGAGAAGGGTGAGAAACATATATTTCTATCATTTATCTGAAAAATTTCCATCATCTTAATTTCTTTGTCCATTTCCCAAACTGGAGTTGCAGACCTATATATAGGTAAGGGTTCATCTTCTTTAGTAATAGATGAAATCAAGGATTCTATATCATCGAAATCTTCTTCACAATCTATATTATCAAAATCTTCTTCATGGTTTAAAATAGAGGGAATAAGTGATTCTATATCTATATCACACCCCTCTTTTTCTGTAATAGAGGGAACAAGTAATTCTATATCAGATTCCTCCATTATATTTTATCCTTTAAAAATAAAAAATATATATATATATACTATTTATTTTTAAATATCTAAAATAATACCCTTTCTATAGGGTCGAAGACAAAACGATAGAAGAATGTTATGGATAAGATTCTCTTAGACTCAAAGAATGTCAGTCTGGTCGTCTCTCAGATGGCCGTCAAGGTTTCCCAGCTGTGCGATCGGAGATCTTTCCAATTCAAGAGTAAACGGAGAGGAGACGAGGTCGAAAGGCCAGATTTTACCAAGATGAATGTATTCATACAACTTTTCACCTAAGGGTGGGAAGAGAGGAGGTATATAGTAAAGAAACAAACGAACCATACAATTTAGACAAAGATGTATGACCAGATGGTTGTATATAACCCAGAGATGAAGAGAAATTTCAACCCTTGCTGACCTATCTATCTGGTTGTCCACTAAAGGGTTAGAAGGGCCAACTTCATATTTATGTATTTAAATTTTTCCTTTCAATAATCACAAGTAAAGAGTCTATTATTTTTATATACAGAAATATGATTTGAAAAAGGTGTCTCGTTTTAAAAAACAGTAACCGTTTTACGATTTAAAAAAATCATATATAAATGTGACCAGTGTGATAAATGTTTCAAAATAAGAAAAAATCTAAAATATCACCAAAAAAAATGAGAGAAAATCATTTGCCTCCTATGACAGAAGGTTTTATCGGAAAACACATCACAATACAAGAAATCTCCACCTCTGTGATGAATGCGGTCTTCTCTTCAACACTGGATCTTCATTCCAAATTCATAAGAGTATCCATTTGGGTAAAGAGTTGGACTACTGCCACTACTGTGCTAAACCATTCTTGAACAAGTATTCAATGAAAGATCATCTCAGGACACATACAGGTGAAAAACCGCATCTTACTATAGACAATTAATATTTCGCATCCTTTAGCTGGCAAGTGGCTATATTAGGTTATTATCAATAAAGTTGGTTTTTTGAATATTTTATATTTTACATCTTATTGTAGATCACTATTACACAGTAGACTTTTTTGGGAATTATCAACCCTTTAGCGGGCGACTTTTTTATTTTTTTGATCATAAATGCGAAAATCACTCTTAGTAGAGAAACTATGGAGACATTGAGCTGCCACTGTGAGAAGGGAAATCAACCCTGATAATCTAAAAAGGCATATATTTATCTAAAATATTGAAATATATAAAACTAAACTTATTATATAACATTCATCTATATTTGCTAAATGGAAAAAAAATAAGTATATGTTTTGATTATGATAGAAGATAGAATAATTCAGAAGTTGTTGAAAAACAATGAAGAATTAGTAGATAAAAAGAAATAAAATAAGCCAAGAAAAAATATTGATAATATATGCTGTTATAAAATAATATGGAGGACAATAGATATTTGAAAAAGTTTTTTTTTATATAGAAAAAAAGCAGAAATGAGAAAAACTATAAGACCCTGGTGAGCTGGAAACAAAAAATTATACAAAGAAAAACAATAAAATCTATTGGAAATGAGAAAATACATTACTGATATTCATAAAATCCTGATAAAAGAACTATTGCTCTCCTAGGGGTGTTTAGTATTTTTGAGAGCCAATTGTTAGTTTTATACTAGAGTACCTTATTTTTTTTTTTCTCTCTCTTTTCCTTTTTCTTATTCTTTTATAAACCTTTTTCATTCGTTTTTTTTTCAAATTCGCGTGCTTTAACAACAATTTATATAATAATCTATACAGAATATTTCTGTTATTTTTTACTTGAGTGTCATCTGAAGAACAAGAAGAAGAAGAAGAGGTGGAAGAGACAGAACAATCAGATGAAGAACCTTCATTTTCTTCCGATAGCCTCTTTTTTTTATTTCTAATATTTATATCAGCTTCAGGAGGACCAGTCTCTTCCTCTTCTGATTGTCTAATTCTTTTCTTTCCTGAAGGTTCCTTTGATGTTGATGGTCTGCTTTGATCATTCATCATTGAAAACATATCTAAATCCAAACCAAACTCAGTGCTAAAAATATTTGATCATAGTGTTGCCAATATGTTAGTGCGCCCCTTTTCAAAAGAATAGTTAGACTGAAAAATTTTCAGATACAATAGGGCTCAAATTTACCTGATAGTACTATTATGCCAGTGGGATTAATTGAGATTTTTGTACTATTAATACCATACCGATAAGCAAACCAAATTAGTATTTGGCAAGCTTTAGATGAAGAGTATAATAACAGTAATTTAGTTACAGAACGGTCTTCTTATATAATTTGAATAATAATTACTTTTTTCCCTTCTTCCAAAAAAGCTAAAAAAGATTAAATTTAACAATATTTAATTAAATATCTAAAGTTTTTATCAAATCATATAAACTATCAGAATATTGACTTATATTTGATAAATAGGAAGAATTTTGAACTGTTGAATTTAAAAGATTATTTTCACAATTTTGAGCATTTGAATATCTAGTGGAGGGGATGCTTTCATTTGAAAAGGGGAGGGTATATGCGTGGTTTCCGATGGAGGGGGTGTATTGTGTTGTATTTTGTGTGTTTTCAAAATGATTTCCACCGGGTTGATTTTGAACATAAAAATAACTGTTAACAGTGGGAAAATTTTGAAGAGAGAGACTATTTTGAATTTCTAAGTGATATTCAGCTGGGATATTTTGAACAGTGAAGGGATGTTTTGATTTGTGTTTAGGTTTGTAAAGGGGATGGTGTTTTGAAAGTAAGGGTAATTTATGTAAACATAATTTTCAAGAGGAATTGTATTAATAGTAAAAGGGTTGTTTTGAAGTTCTTCTTGAGGGGGTAGTTCTTGTTCTTGAGATCGTAGGGAACTTCTTTTGGGTCGTCTCAGTAATGTTTTCTTCTGTTGTCTTGGTTGTGTTATATTTTTTGGTGGCCGTCCTCTCTTTTTTTTATATGGTGATGGCTGTAGTGGGGGTGGTGGTGATGATAGTGACGGCGACTGTTGTGGCTGTGGTGACGACTGTTGTAGTGGTGGCGGCAACGGTGGTGGTTGTGGCGGCGATAGTGGCTGTGGTGGCGGTGGGGATGATGGTAGTGATGTTGACGGCGATGGTGGCTGTGGTGGGAGCGGTGATGGTGGTGGTGGGGATAGTAGCTGTGGTGGCGGTGGGGATGATGGTAGTGATGTTGACGGCGATGGTGGCTGTGGTGGGAGCGGTGATGGTGGTGGTGGGGATAGTAGCTGTGGTGGCGGTGGGGATGATGGTAGTGATGTTGACGGCGATGGTGGCTGTGGTGGGAGCGGTGATGGTGGTGGTGGGGATAGTGGCTGTGGTGGCGGTGGGGATGATGGTAGTGATGTTGACGGCGATGGTGGCTGTGGTGGGAGCGGTGATGGTGGTGGTGGGGATAGTAGCTGTGGTGGCGGTGGGGATGATGGTAGTGATGTTGACGGCGATGGTGGCTGTGGTGGGAGCGGTGATGGTGGTGGTGGGGATAGTAGCTGTGGTGGCGGTGGGGATGATGGTAGTGATGTTGACGGCGATGGTGGCTGTGGTGGGAGCGGTGATGGTGGTGGTGGGGATAGTAGCTGTGGTGGTGGTGGCGACGGGAACGGTGGAAGTGGTGGTGGTAGCAGTAAATATTTTTTATTATATTTTTGGACTTTTTTAGTTAGTTTTTGTATTTTTTTCAATTTCTTTCTATTTAATTTTTTTTTTTAAACTTTTTGATTTTTTTTATAAAAAAATGAAATTCTTTTAATACAAAAACTATGCACTTCCGGCGGGGGGGACCTTTTTCTTAATTGATTATATTTTTTTAATTTCTTTAATGATCTTTGTAAGTTTCATGCACTTATCACAATATCCTGAAAAAAAAATAATAATAATTTAGTTTGTGCTCTGTCATAATTTTTTATTTAGTCCTTTAGTGAGCAAGCGATTGTATAAAAATTTCAATAAGGTTGATTTTTAAATATTTTTAAAAAAGACTGCTATTTCACCCACTATATTGCTGATAAAATAGTATGTTTGTGTATTTCCCCCTAAGATTAGCATAATTTTTGCCCAAAAGACCGTTTTTGAACTATAGGAAGGAAAAAATCTATGAATATTGAGAAATTGTATAAAATCTGACTTATATATAAAGAAAGGCATATATGGTTGATCCTTAAATATTTATCAGACTCTAAAATAGTAGGGCGTATCGAAGCCAGTACAGGTTTAGCGGGCAAGTAGCTATATCAGGTTATTATCAATAAAGTTGGTTTTTGAATATTTTATATTTTACATCTTACTATAGACAATTAGACAGTAGACTTTTCTGGGAATCATAAATGCCTTTCAACCCTTTAGCAGGCAAGTGGCTATATCGGATTGTTATCAATAAAGTTGGTTTTTGAATTTTTTTTTACATCTTACTATAGATCATTAATACACAGTAGACTTTTTTTGGGATCATAAATGCCTTTCAATCCTTTAGCGTGCGATTTTTTTGGATCATAAATGCCTTTTAAACCTATTAGGGAAAAAAAAATTAGATAAACGAGACAGATCATAACACCACATTCCTTCCTTTCTCAATAAGCAAGATAATTGTTAGCTAGGCTAGGCCATAAGGTCCTCCAAGACCAAACGATACTATAAGAATATTAAATGTTCCCTAGGCAAAATACTGTTGGACTCGGAGAATGTCACTCCTCTCTTCGAAAAGAGATGTCTGGCTATCTCTCGGACGGCCGTCAAGGCTTCTCAGCTGTGCAGTGCGATGATAGAAGATCTACTCCAAAGAGAACTTGATTGTCTGGTCGAATGGCCAGACTTTACCAAGATGAATGTGTTTGTACAACTCTTCACCCAAGGGTGCGAAGTGAGGAAGAGGAGGACAAAACCCACTAACTTGGCGATGGATGGGAAGTGGAGTATACGGTTCGAAAGTTTCTCCTATCCTTCTTCTGCTCTTCGATACCACTCGGACTACAATTGCGCCAACGTGTTTCCTTGATAACTTGGAGTTGAATTTCGTATCTCGTCAGCGACGCGCCATTCGCTTCTACCTATCCAAGATCGAGACTCCCGCAGCGACCACCATCGTCTATGCACTTCAGACTCTCATCAACGGGTGGAAGTACGTCGGAAGAACGTACTCCGTGGACCAGTTAAACGAATTGAAAGACCGACACTCGGAGTTCGTCGAGCAACACAGACAACACCTGCCACGACAACAACAACCGACATTTAGGTTACAAGGGACCTCTGAATATCGTAGGATTTAAGAAAGATGAGGAGGGGAAGAAGAAGGAGGTGTGCTACCTTCGGGGTCTACGTGAGTGATATTACCTACAACGACAAAGTCCCCCAGCACAGGAATATTCTCCAAACTTCCAGCTCCATTCCAGCACCAGCAGTTAAAGTAACAACAACTACTTTTTGTCCAATCGGTGGAGCTTTTCTGGATAGAGACTGTAATGCGGCAGCCAATATTGCTCAAAAACTCTTTCTAGCGGCGGCACCGTCCACTCTAGTCCGAGGAGTTAAGGTTCAAATGAAAGAGGAGTTTTGGTTGAATTATTGTAAAACAACAACAACAACAAAAAACAATCCAACACTAACTACTACTACTCCGCGCATTTATGACAAAGGTGTAGTCGTATGACCATATGGTCGTATATAACACTGAGGCGTTACCTTAAATGAAGAGAGAAGAACCTTTAAACTTAGACCACTAAACCCTCTATATATATATGAGGCACTTCCTTCTGAAGAGGTATTGTTATAAAGTCTATAATCCTATATAAAAGTAAGATTTTTTGGAGGAAATGCTTATTGACTTTCCTATCTGTAGTGAGGCAACTGGCCAACACTAGAATTATGGTGTCCTCCAGCCAATCAGAGCACAGCAGGATAGTCAGTCACCGCCCCCTGCTATCTATCTCATCCTTGGTCTCCCCCCCCCTTGCCTTCTTGCTTCTCAGAACAAGTTATGTAAATAAAAACTTATTATTGCCGGGAGGGAAAACTCATGCGTCATACACGCTTGGTCATTTGTTCTCGTCGTGAACTCCAAATAAGGAACATCATATTACCACTCCTCTCACTTGTTATGAAAGAAAGGTTACTTGAAAGTAATTAATATTATTTAGAAATGTTGATAAAAATAGATTCCATAAATATAAAGAATATCTTTAATTCTTATTTACAGATTCTGATGAAGTCATATCGAAAAAATAAGTAATTCCCTCTCTTATTTTTTATTTCTTCTTATCTTTACTTCTCTCACCTCCCCCTCCCTCCCTTTCTATATCCTATTTCACCCACCTTCACACTACTTTAACCCCTCCCTCCCTTTCACCTTCCTTTGTCCTCTACTGCTTCTCAGAACAAGTTATGTAAATAAAAACTTATTATTGCCGGGAGAGAAAACTCATGCGTCATGCACGCTTGGTCATTTGTTGTCGTCGTGAACTCCAAATAAGGAACATCATATTACCACTCCTCTCACTTGTTATGAAAGAAAGGTTACTTGAAAGTAATTAATATTATTTGGAAATGTTGATAAAAATAGATTCCATAAATATAAAGAATATCTTTAATTCTTATTTACAGATTCTGATGAAGTCATATCGAAAAAATAAGTAATTCCCTCTCTTATTTTTTATTTCTTCTTATCTTTACTTCTCTCACCTCCCCCTCCCTCCCTTTCTATATCCTATTTCACCCACCTTCACACTACTTTAACCCCTCCCTCCCTTTCACCTTCCTTTGTCCTCTACTGCTTCTCAGAACAAGTTATGTAAATAAAAACTTATTATTGCCGGGAGGGAAAACTCATGCATCATGCACGCTTGGTCATTTGTTGTCGTCGTGAACTCCAAATAAGGAACAGCATATTACCACCCCTCTCACTTGTTATGAAAGAAAGGTTACTTGAAAGTAATTAATATTATTTAGAAATGTTGATAAAAATAGATTCCATAAATATAAAGAATATCTTTAATTCTAAGTCATATCGAGAAAATAAGTAATTCCCTCTCTTATTTTCATTTTTTCCTATCCTTACTTCTCTCACCTCCCCCTCCCTCCCTTTCTATATCGTATTTTACCCATCTTCACACTACTTTAACCCCTCCCCCACCTTTCACCCTTTGTCCTCTACTGCATAACCATCCGCCTTCTTGCTTCTCAGAACAAGTTATGTAAATAAAAACTTATTATTGCCGGGAGGGAAAACTCATGCGTCATGCACGCTTGGTCATTTGTTGTCGTCGTGAACTCCAAATAAGGAACATCATATTACCACCTCTCTCACTTGTTATAAAAGAAAGGTTACTTGAAAGTAATTAATATTATTTAGAAATGTTGATAAAAATAGATTCCATAAATATAAAGAATATCTTTAATTCTAAGTCATATCGAAAAAATAAGTAATTCCCTCTCTTATTTTTATTTCTTCCTATCCTTACTTCTCTTACCTCTCCCTCCCTCCCTCTCTCTCTTAGAAATCGAAATAGAGGACCAAGAAATTGGAGAATCAATGGCAATCCTTTCTGTAGAATTATCACTTTTAGAAAAAGTAATAAAAGAAATGAAATGAAAAATACTTTTTTTTATTTACTTTATCTCTTTTCAGTTGTTATCGCTAATCTTTGTACCTATCTTCTGTCTTAGATAAATTGCTGCTGGAGGAATTTTTATTTCCTCGAGAAATATCAGTTATTCAAGAGTCCTACTACTAACCCAGAGCTATCTTCTGCAACAAAGGTTACAACAATCCACAACCACATCATAAGCTTCCCTCCCAAAGGAATAGAAAAAAATTGGAAAAACAACATCAAGCGGTTTGTTGCCCAGGGTTAATATATATCTTTCTCTATTTCTAGATAAGGTAGATAAAAAAAACAATATTTAATCATTTTTAATTTAAGCATTTAGCAAAGATTGCAGCTGGAGATTTTACTAAATATGCAAAAACACCACCCATGTAACAAAATAAGCAATAACAATACTAACTTTGCAAACAAAGCAGAAAACTTGTCTAATTTAGATAAATAGGCAATTTACCTATCTCGGCACGATATATATATATATATATATATATATATATATATATATATATATATATATATATATATATATATATATATATATATATATATATATATATATATATATATATATATATATATATATATATATATATATATATATATATATATATATATACTATATATTGTATTCATTGTGGAAGAAGCTATTTTTGTCATCAGTCAAGTACAATAGTTCACACTTACTATAATAGTAGTTACCTTTAATCGAGAAGAGCTCACACTTGTCAGTATTTTTTATACGAGAAAAATAGCTACGATCAATGAAAAAAAAAAAGTATTTTAAAGGAGAAATTGATTTCTAAAGCAAAAACTTAAAGCTTCACAGAGCGGTAATATGCTACCACTCATGACTGCTTCATGACGCTTGATTTTTGTTGGCATCTTTCATCAAGAAAAATCTACAGAGGTGACCAACCAAATTGGAAAAGTTTGTTGGTTTAGTATATCAGTGTTTTAACATTTTGAGTCAGTCGAATTAATTTTTATCCGATGGTCGAAACTTCCTTACATATTTGTGTGGTAGATATCGCTGCTCAGTCAATTTACCAACATATTTTTTTTTTAAATCTAACACGAGCCTGTATAGTGAGAAAAAAAAATCCTTTTTATTCAGTTTAATCAAAAGGCTCAAGATGTTATCCTAATGGCCGAATCATACAGTATACATAAAAAAAACGTCCCTTTTGATAGTGCAATTATTTCCATTCATCGACGGCCAAACGAAGAATATTGAGCAATTCTTACCTCAAACTGCAGCTTAATTCACGTATGAATCAATAATATCTTATGTTACTTCACCCCTCCATTTCATCTTCTCGCTTTTTTTCTTTAACTGTCTCAAATGGTTCCTGATTTTTTTCCTCGACAGGGTGTGTTCCCTGACGACTTTTTAGCTCATTTGACGAAGCTGAATATTTAGAGTTTTCGCCCTAAAAGACGTTAGTTTTACCATGCCTCTAGTAGAACTTTTTCCTTTACTCCTTAAACAATTATTTTATAATAACGAGCTCCCACTCTGTAATTTTATTAATACTTACGGAAACATTTACTTTGAATGAAGAAAAAAGTCATTGTAGAGATCCTTGCTTTGCAAGAGTATAAATTGAACCCTTCACAAGGCGACATTTATAGCCGTTCATGGCAATTCGCCTGCAATCTGCACTTTTTGTATGTGTGTCATGCAAGAAAAAAATGTGGACGTGAGGAACCAAATTGTAAATGTTTATCAGTTTAATATATCAGTATTGGAATATCATTATTGTCATTCTTTTTTATTTAATTGCGAAACCTCTATTCCTTTTATACGATTAATGAAGACTTGCAGTGGCATTTCCCACGGATTATATTTTTGTTTAAATCGACAAACATTGGTGATGAAAAAATATCAGAATTTAAGGTGACAACACGAAATATGCTACTTGCAAAAATGAGTAGATTTCTTAGGAAACACCCAATTGCTAATAAAAATCAGGATTAATCCTGATTTTTATTAGCAATTGGGTGTTTCCTAAGAAATCTACTCAGATGATCAAAAAATGCAACACTAAAATACGTATAAAGAAATCTCGCAACACATGATATGTACTGGTAGTTGAAGTGGGAATTGCACAATAAATTTTGTTTGCCACACCTCTTCGAATAAAATTATCAGTATTGAGTTAGAAGGGATTTAGTTAAGATTATACGGCGTGAAGTATAATATGGCATCATGGCCCTCTTGGTTGATTTGGAAGGATATTTTTGAATATTTTTGAGTAGTGCTAAACCATAAGAATTATTTCCAGAGGTAACAGGTTTTCTCTGTCAGATGGGAAGTAACTCGACCAGGTAAAAATAATTACAATACTCTTATTGACAAATAAAATTTAGAGTTTGGTTGCACGTCGGTATATTTCTCGTGTCATTAAAAAAATGTAACGTGGGAATTTACCATAAATGGCTACAAAAGTAACCTTATAAATCTTTCGTGTATTACTTCAGGAAACAGGGACTCTTAAATGGCTTGTTTTAAAACTGACGTAGCTGTCACTTCAAGGATAAAAATTGGTGCCGTAACGATTAGAACTGACCATAATAGGGATAATTTAAAACGATTCTACTAGACAAAGCTAGAAATCGCGTCTTTCAGGGCGAGAAAGATAAACATGTAACTTTCTCAACCGACCTCTAAATTTGTCAAAAAAAAAAAAAAATCGAACTGTTGATAAAAGTCAGGAAACATTAGCGAGAACGAAAAAAAAATTATTTTGAAATAAAACGTCCTTCTATATGGAGAAATGAATTAGCAAACATAAAGCAATCGATTCACAATTAAAATGATCTTTGATTAAAAATGGGAATTTTATAATAAATTTAGTTTGATGATTGTTATCGACAAAATTGAAAAAGGTAGAGGTAGAAAGAATTTTTTTTTATCTATATCATTTAGATGACACTTTTAGCCTCGATAAAAAAAAAAAAGCACATTATACAGGGTCGTTTTAGGCCCTAAGATATTTCCTTGAGAAAAATACCTAAGTACTGTGATAATTATGATAAAGTAACTGAGGTTTTGACAATTAGATAAAAATGAATTTGACAAGGTATAAATCATAAATATTTAGAGTTTTGTTGCCCATGTCCGTATATTTCTAGTCAAGGACCAAAAAAAAAAAATCAACTTGCCGGGTTATTGTCATAAACGATCATAAATGTCGCCTTCGAAACTTATGACTTGCACTTAAGCAAGGAAGGCTTTTCGAATTTTTTTTTTCTTCATTCATCGTAGCTGTCGATTCTAGGAGAAGAAATAGTGCCAAGTTGGAACTCGTTATGATTTATATTTAGTCACCGTTTGAGCAATTCAAAACCATAACACTGGACCGATTCGAAAATCGTGCATTTAGGGGAGTAAATGGAACATACGCAACTTCGTTCAATGAGCCATAATTTGGTCGAGAAAGACAATGAGGAAAAAAATTCGACACACTTCGGAGGGTGATAAAATGCTGCTTGAGAAAAAAAAAAAAAGCTGCTCTAAGGACTCATGAAAGAGCATACCACACTTAAAACATTAGTTCGCACGTGAATTAAGCTAACATTTTAGATGGGAATTGGGCAATTTATTGTTCTACAAAAAAACAATAAATATGTAAAATTAGAGTGGATTTTATCTTCATCTATATGACAAAGGACTTTAACAGGGTTCTTGACACTTCATTAAAAAACAAGGGGGGGGGGGAATTGTACATTGCAAAGGGTCTTGTAAAACCATATTTCCGTGAGTAAATTCACGGGGAGCCGTGATAACTTGTATTAAAACAATTGCGGAGAAATTTGTTGGCAGATGAAAATGAACCCGACAAAGTAAAAATAGCATTACAATATGCGATATGAAACTAATAAACAGAACTATTTTCCTACTCTGCACATTTTTCGTTCACGATAAATAAAAATAGGAGCATGGAGCACTGACTTTCGCAAGCGTTCTCCAATTTTTTTTTTTTTTTTACATTCAATGCAGAAGTCACTTAACGGATAAGAATTTGTGCCAAGTGTGAACTCTACGTTTGGAAGCAACCGTTACTGGAGTAATCCAAAACATATTCAACTGGTGATGTTAAAAGAATGACTGTATATTGGGGTGAACACTTAGGATGCAACTTCTGAACTCACAAAATTTGCTGGAAAATACACCAAATCGCCTCAAATTCAGAAAACATTTCAGGTGAAAAAATCAGACAGGAAAAAAAAAAATCTCGCGCTATAAGGGGTGAATAATAATAATAATAATAATAATAATAATAATAAATAATAATAATATTAATGATAATAATGATACTAATAATAATAATAAAAATAATAATAATGATAATGATAAATAACAATAATAATAATAACAGTAACAATAATAATAATAATAACACTAATAATAATAATAATAATAATAATAATAATAATAATAATAACAACAACAACAACAACAATAATAATAATAATAATAATAATAATAACAACAACAACAACATCAACAACAATAATAATAATAATAATTATTATTATTATTATAACAATAATTATAATAATAATAATAATAATAATAATAATAATAATAATAAAAATAATAATAATAATTTCATACTGGCGTCGGCAAAATGAGATAAATATTTCAATTTACATGAGATTTCAGTTTTATGTATTTGACAAAGGATTTTAAATAGTAACAACAGAATGATAAATGTGAAAGTGAAATAGATAACATAATGCTAATTTAACGATTTAATATTTCATTTTAAGAACAGGCTTTCGTAAAAACGCATAAAAGATTTAATGTATTCGATGAGATTCAAGAGAGAGAGAGAGAGAGAGGTTTTGGTGTGATTTGTGGCCTCGTTGCTGTGATGGTGAAGGCTATTGGAGGGGTTTATGACGCGAGACGAGAAAGAAAGAGGGAGAGAGAGGGAGGAAGGGGCATGACATGAGAGAAGGAGGAAGGGGGGGGGGAGGACAATAATGTTACCAACACAATTCACAATTCTCTGTCAGGTGGATGTACCGATACTTCTCTCCATGATACTACATTACTAGCACCGTTGTGGACCAATGCATAAGATTTTTTTTAATGTTAAACATGTTATGTTGCACACAGATGAAGCAATATTGCTAAAAACAAGAAGCGGTGCTAAGGCAAAGCAAAGCCTTCCCCGGGAGTCATTTTAGAGCTGATGTATAAACACAACAGGATATCTAGTCAAAGATGTAATCAAATTTGGAGTAAATCGGATGAAAATTGACGATTTTATGCCCACTTGAAATTTTAGGCCATATCCACCTGACACTGACTCTCCTACGACTCAGTTCTTACACCTATCAACTCGACAAAATCTTCCACATGTGTACCCACTAATGTTTAATAATGTTCATCATGCTTGGGGTTTCATTTACTCGGGACTTGTCTTAGAAAGATCATATTACATCTCTTGTAAAATCTGCTTCTGAGATTAGATGTGCTAAGCCGACTCCGTTCCTTCTTTACCCCTGCACAATTGCTGACTCTATACAGGGGTTTTATCCGCCCCTGTGTGGAGTACAACTCTCATGCGTGGGGAGGCTCCCCGCACACAGCTCTTCTCAATAGGGTGGAGTCAAAGGCTTTTTGTCTCATTAACTCTCCTCCTCTTACTGGCTCCCTTCAACCTCTGTCACTTCGCCGTACTGTTGCATCTTTATCTATATTCTATCGCTACTTCAATGGTCACTGCTCCTCTGAACTGTCTGCTTGCATCCTTCCACCTCTACGACGGGCGCGTAGCACCCGTCTAGCAACAAACTCATCCCTTTTCTGTCCAACTCTCTAATGCAAGAGTTAACCGTTACTCCCAGTCCTTCAGTTATGCAACAGGTCAGCTCTGAAACTGTCTCCCTTTGCCTGTATTTCCTGCTAGCTATGATCTCCAGTCTTTCAAACGCAATGTGTCCAGGCATCTCGAAATGATCGGATCTTGACTTTGGCTCTCTTGTATTTTGTTTTTCTCTTGGAAGGAACAGTGTTGCGGGCTCGTGGCCTTTGGTTCCTTCTTCCTAGCATAAAAAAAAAATAGTGTTTAACAGACAGAGAAACAAACAAACATGCAAACCGAGTCAAAACAATACCTGTCCCCGAGCCCCTCCAGGGCAGGGAAGGGTAATGAAAAAGTACTGTTGCGGTTGCATAATATATATCTTTAGATAATTTGGATAATGTTTCGTGGAACGGTCATTATATTAATTTTTAGTCATTTTAGTCATTTTAGTCATTTTAGTCATGAAATACAGTAGCAGTAGTAATGAGTGTGATTCATGTATAGGAAGTGCATCATACACAAAGTGGCGCGTGAGATTTTATTGCATTAAGCTTTTCATATTCCATTTTTGCAGTATAAAAATGTGGCTAGCAACAATCATCACAAGTGGGAGAATTCAGTAATAATGGGAAAAATTACAGCATTCCTTATCATTAGTTGTCTGCTATTTGCATGTGGTTTGCCAGCGTTGGTGACAGTCCAGTATATAGCAGACAACTGTAAATTAGACTTGTCATGGTACCCTAATACAGTAAATGCTTGCTGATGGCTTTTTATTTTTGGTTGCCACTAAATGAGTAGGAGGGCTGATTGACAATAGACTACATTTGCTGAGTGTTTCTAAATATTTTACAGAACTTATTGAGGATTTTATCAATAATGTGCTGTATCGGTATATTGTGTCAAGGTAATACATGTCTTTTTTCAGTTTCACCATACCGTCTTGAGAAACAGAAAGCATGAGAAATGTCGTAGGTATTGTTAAGAAAATCACTTTCATCCCATTTTGGCAAATAATACTGATTTATAAATATGATACCCTCCATTTGGGAAATGAACACTAATGTAATAGCACTGAAGTAACGTTTACTGGAGTACCAGTACAGCCCCAGTTTCATTAATCTATGACAATATGACAGAGTTCAAAATGTTATTTTATGCACACAAAATATTTATGGTAACTCGTACGGTCATGTCTTTCTAATTGCAGAGAATATGTCGCTCTTGCTTATTAAAGAAAACAGATTTCCTCGTACAATTAATATTGTATTTTGTCATTTGTATTTATTAAATGTCAATAAATGAATCAATAATACCCATGCATAAATGATAAAAACGGAGTGAATGGTTTTTGTTGTGCTACTGTTTTATGTAGACTACTTATAACTTAAGGTGATAAAGATGGAATAGTTGTCTTTCTCAAGCACTTGGGCCAAAGGAAGCTAAATTCATGATTCACTCATTCAAGAAACAGAAACATGCTGTGTTTGTAAGATAGGGGTAACAAGTTTTCAGGTAGAGAATTGGCCGAATTAGAATACTAAGACGCATGTAAAATGAAGTCATGTGATGCTATTCACTAGGTAAAATTTTATTATCATTTAATGTAGACTATATCACGTAAGTAAGGACAAAATCTGTGTTACTTAAGGATACCGGTAGTTTAGAAATTTAGCACTAGAGATAATGCATTATTGTTCGGTAACAGCTCATTTCACTATTTCTGCCTCTGCTGGAGTCACTTGCGATATGCCAACTCCATTGAGGCTCACTTTGTGTCTTTTAATAATAATAATAATAATAATAATAATAATAATAATAATAATAATTATAATAATAATAGTAATAATAATAATAATAATAATGATAATAAAATAATAATAATAATAATAATAATAATAATAATAATAATAATACACCTGGGGGTAGGTTTTTTTTTCAAGACTACTCCCCAAGTATCCCTGCTTGTCGTAAAGGGCGACTAAAAGGGTTGGCGGAGGGTTAGTGCCCCTCCCCGGAAAACAACTAACAAAAAACAAACAAACAAGAAGCCTCGGACAAGGACTGACCAAACGATGACGACACAGGACCGGACAAAGGACTTGGTAATGGCTACGTGGAATGTAAGAGGAGCGAATGATGAGGTGAAAGAGAGAGAGATTGTCCAGGTGCTTGAGGGTGCAAAAGTGAATGTATGTGGAATGACTGAAAATGGAGGAGAAAGTGTGAGAGAATGGGAGTATGAATGGGGTATATGTGTGCAGGAGTAGGTGAGAATGAGAGGGCAAAGGAAGGAGTATGTATAGTTGTGAGTAAAAGATAGAAGAAGAGCATAAGACAGTATGGATCAGTTGGGTCAAGGATTGTGTGCATAAAGTTGAAAGTTGGAATACAAATGTGGGCGATTGTGTGTGTGTATGCGCCAACGCAAGATCGTGCTAGAAGAGTGAGAGAAGAGTTCTGGACAAATGTGGAAGTGTGCATGGAAAAGTTTGGAAGGAATGAGAGAGTGTTTTTGATCGGTGATATGAATGGTAAAGTTGGGAATGTGAAGGTGGATGGAATAGTTGGTGAGTGGGGTGTGCCGGCTGCGACATGAGAATGGCAGTGCGTTAGTGGACATTTGTGCTGGGAGGGGGTTGGTGATAGCCAATACCCTCTTCAGGCATAAAATGATCCACAGGTATACATGGCGAGTGATGGGAAGGGTTGGTGGTGAACTGTATGAAAGGAAGGCAATGATTGACTGTGTGTGGATGAAAGGATGCGAAGATGTGTAATGGATGCAAGAGCGTATAGAGGTTGGGGGAGTGGACTTTCTGACCACTACTTGGTGGTGGCCAGAATAAGGATACAAATAAGATGGAGGAATAAGAAGGGAAAGACGAGAGGAAGGAGTAGTTGCAAGGAGAGTGGAAAGGTTACAAGAGGATGAGAAAAAGGCAGAGTATAAGAGAGAAGTGGAGGAACGATTGGGCAAATATGGATTGGAGCAGATGGGGGACGTGGAATGTGTGTGCAGGATATTTACAGAAGAAATATGTGTAGCATGTGATGTGGTGTGTGGGAGGAAGAGAAGACGGAGGGGGGTGCAAGGAACAGCGTGGTGGACTGAAGAGGTGAGACAGGCCGTGGCACAAAAGAAGAAAGCATACAATGAATGGATGAGAAATAGGGGCGTGGAAGAAGTTGAGAGGCGGAAGAGTTATATGTAGAAAGAAAGAGGTGAAAAGATTAGTAAGAGAGAATAAGAAGAGAGTGGATGAGGAATTTGGAAGGAATTTGAGTGTAAAGTGGAGGGACTAAGAAAATGTTCTGGAAAGAGGTGAAGAGAGTAAGACAGGGTGGAAGTGAGGTTAGCAGGGGAGTGAAAGATAAAAATGGTAGATTACTAGTGGAGAAGGGAGAAAAAGTGAGCAGATGGAGAGAACACTTTAAGGAATTGATGAACATACAGGATGGAAGTAATGGGAGTATAAGTGGCTGGGGAATGGCTGGGAGAAGGAGGGAGGTGAGAAGACAGGAAGAAATCAGTAGGATAGAAGTTGTGGAAGCAATGAAGAAAGTTAAATTGGTTAGAGCCCCAGGAATTGATGGAGTGTGTGGTGAAATGCTGAAGCATGGGGGAGAGATAGTAGTAGAATGGATGTGGAAGATGTGCAGATTGGCCTGGGAGGAAGGTAGAGTCCCGGAGGATTGGAAGTCAGGTATAATCATTCCCTTGTACAAAGGAAAAGGGGAAAAAGAAGTGTGTGGTAATCATAGAGGCATTTGTCTTCTTAGTATACTAGGAAAAGTGTATGGTAGGATACTTATTGACAGAGTTAGAGAAAGAACAGAGGAATTAGTTGGAGAAGAACAGGGAGGCTTTAAGAAGGGAAGAGGTTGTGTAGATCAGATATTCATTCTTAGATCTTTAGTGGAAAAGTTTCTGGAGAAGGGAAAGAAGTTGTATGCGGCTTTCATGGATTTGGAGAAAGCATATGACAGGGTGGATAGACAAGGATTGTGGAAAGTATTAATATATGGAGTAGATGGAAAGTTGTTGAATCCTGTGAAGAGTATGTATGATGGTGCTAAGGCTGCAGTGAGTGTGGATGGTGAACTAAGTGAATTTTTCTGTTTGGAGGTTGGCTTGAAACAGGGATGTGTCATGTCTCCATGGTTGTTCAAGGTAGGGTAGTGGATGTTGGAGTGGCCCTGGTGAGAGAGGATAGTGTTTGGAAACTCCCTGTACTGTTGTTTGCAGATGATACTGTGTTGTTGAGTGAAGACGTAGGGAAGCTGCAAGGCTTGGTGGACGAGTTTGGGAGAGTGTGCAAGAAACGGAATCTAAAGGTGAATGTAGGGAAGAGTACAGTGATGGTCTTTGAGAGAGGTGAAGTCAGTGAATGTACAGCGAGGTTGGATGGTGAGGAATTGGAAAATGTGAGTACGTTAAAGTACTTGGGTAGTGATGAGTAAGGATGGAGGTTTGGAGGGTGAAGTGCTTGAAAGGGTACAGCAGGGAAGAAAGGTTGCTGGTTCTTTGAAAGCAGTGATAAGAAACAGGGAAGTGAGCATGGAAGTGAAAAAGTTACTACATGACAGTATTGTGATACCAACTCTAACGTATGGAAGTGAAGCTTGGACGTTGTTGGAAGGACACAAGTCAAGAGTGAGAGCAGTGGAAATGAGTTATTTAAGAGGAGCCTGTGGAGTCACCTGGAGAGACAGGCTGACGAATGAGGGTATAAAGGAGAGTTGTGGTGAGGATGTGGATGTGAGAGGAAGTGTTATGAGGAACACACTGAGGTGTTTTGGCCATGTGGAGAGGATGGAGGGTGAAAGACTGACGAAAAGAGTGTATGTGAGTGAGGTGGAGGGGGGAAGAGTGAGGGGGAGGCCGAGGATGAGATGGAGGGATGGGGTGGAGAGGTATATGAGAGAGGGGGGTGTGAGATGGGAGCAAGGCAGTGAAATGGCGGGGGACAGGACGACGTGGAGGCGATTTGTTTGTGGCCACCCCAAACGGGATTGAGGCGTCTGGCAATAGATAAAGATTGATAAATAATAATAATAATAATAATAATAATAATAATAATAATAATAATAAAATAATAATAATAATTAGAAAACGAAAATTGCCATTAGCAATTTCAATAACTCACACATGACAAGGTCACTCACACATGACCACAGTACATAAAAAAATAAGCAAAATTTTGAAATTTGACTTTAGCTGTGACCTTGAGTTTTGGGTCAAGGTCATTCACACTTGGTAGCCATGCATAGCATATGAAGTTCTATAAATGTACCAAGTTTGGTGATTGTAGGTTCTGTTTCGGTTTTTGTCATCGTGCGATTGAACTTTGACCCTGGCTGTGACCTTGAGTTTTGGGTCAAGGACATTCATCCTTGGTAGCCAGCAATTCACCGCATGACAAGGTCATCCAATTTCTTCTTCATTTCGACTGCGGGGGTCGATACCTATAACTAATTGGAAGTCTCTGTGATTTCCATAGGCCTCAGACAGTGTTCCCTTCGAAATGAAGGTAGTTGGGGATTTTGATCTTGGTTGTGACCTTCAGTTTTGGGTCAAGGTCATTCATACTGGGTAGCCATGCATAGCATATCAAATTCTATAAATGTACGAAGTTTGGTAATTGTAGCTCAGTTCTATCTTGGTTTTTAAAATTTTGCACTCAATGACCCCAGACTACTTTCCATTGACCTCTGGCCGATCTCAGAAACTACTTGCCCAAATGAGTCCATAGTCAATTCGGACATGCTCCCCGACCATGGCTATGTCCCACAAAAATTTCAGGTTTGTATCTTTATCGGTTTTTGAGAACTCTTGCATAGACAATTGTTATAGGTTTTTGTCTGTAACTCGAAAACCAGCAACTGGAACTGGATGATACTGGGTCATATGAAGCCTCCAGGTGGGGGACTTAGATGGCCAAGTATGATGGACGTAGCATTAAAATTGTGCGAATACGAGCAATCTACTTCTTTGGAAGAAAGAAATAATAATAATAATACTTATAATAAAAGTAATAAAAATCACAATAATAATATTGACAACAACAATAATATCACAAAAGGCACATACACTGGAGAATTTGTTTCAGAGGGAAATGTAAAAAAATAGGCAATCTTTGACAATGCCATCTGAAGGGCCAATAAAGTATTGATGACAACAGAGCAATAGGAGAAGTAAAAGTGAGTCTGAATTAAGAAAGAATAGATAGACTTCAGGGACTGGCAGTGGTTATCAGCTTTTCATGATTTGATGCTGTCAAAAGCCAATGTATAAAGCAAAAGTATTTACCAAACATTATGTTGTGCAATAATTTATACATAGTAAATTACTCACGGTGCCTTAAAGTTGTGGATAACGGGACAAAAAGGCTAAAATCAGAGTAACTTTGATGTATGTGAAAGGAGTGGGAGGGGGGGGGTGCTAAGCACACAGGGTATAAAATGAAATGCACAAATCCCCCTATCACGTTCTCTTTGTATGGTTTGGTATTCTCTAAAGTAGCGTTACCTATCTGGGCACCCTCTTTACAGCTATTTTACATATTGCTTTCGTGTCCATCTCTTTTTAGGAACTAAAAAACAGAGGAGGGGGTCCCTAGTTCCCTCACCCCGCCCCTTTTAGTCGCCTTTTACGACACGCAGGGAATACGGTGGCAATATTCAACCTGGCCGCAGAGTAGTAGTACCACACAATAGTGCGGCCAGATTAAGATGCGAATGAATGTGTTTGAGTGGATGAGTAAATCGGGAGTGTGTCGTCCTGCCTCGGCTACCTCCGTTTAGACAGATTGATAGATAGCTTTCGTGTGTTTTTGATCGTATTTGCTTTAGACGACGAAGTATTACGCCGAAGACAGCAAGAGATTGACATGCATTCAGCTACATATGACAGGCAGTCGGCTATTTATGACAGAGAGGGAGATGTAATTTAGCTGACGGTTAAACAAGTCTCAAAATATATTGGTGGAAGATAAAGAGGATGAAGAGTCGGGTGGATAAAGTTGTCAGATGTTATACTGTAAAAGTGAAGACTAAAGAAGTGCCATTGCTGCCACAATTTATGTCTCTGTATCCATCCAGAGACAGAATGGTGTTACTATGCATGCAGAGGTCAGGTTTTTCTTTTTTTACTGGGTAGTAATCTCAGGAGCGAGATGATATGCTCTTGATGCGATGGGGTTCAGGACGGAACCAAGTAAGAGGTACGAGAGGGGTCAAGGCTCTGAAGTGCAATGTCAGCACAAACAGGGATTCTATTGTACTCGTATATCTACCGTCAACAACTAAGTATGCATTCAGCGATATATCGAGGTCAGTCAAACACACCACTTTCACACTACACATACGCATGCATGGCGGTATATGTGTACCATATATTGGATAGAGAGCAGAAAGTGGATTAAAATATTAGTAAAACTTTCTCAGTTATAAGAATAGATTTGGGTGGGATGGAGTCAAGATGATATGAGTCTTTCTTGTAGAATAGGCTCACAGAAAACTCATATATCAAAGCACTGCACAAAATATGCTACAGGAAGGTGCAGGCACATCACCGATATAGGAAACTAATGGGACGACTCCATTGGGGCAGTTGCTTTCACGCCGTAGATGGGTCTGCTGAGTCATGTTGCCTGAGGTTGGGCAATAACAACAACAATAATAACACCTGTACAGCATTTTCTGGTGTTATGAGTAAATATTACTGTACACACTAAATCTTTTATCAGTCACAAAAAGGGTAGGGTAAAGCTCACAAGAAAACTAACTTACCGGTACTCTACCCTGTAACATACACACGAAACAAACTAGGATTCGTTTACAAAGAGGGGATCCATATAGGTATACAATACAATTGTAAAAAGGAGTTATTTTTCTTCTCTAACCAAATTACAAGTGGGAACTAGGTACTCATGGTTTGAGCAACTCGGAGAACTCGTTGATGATATAATCCACACACCAGTATTATATGGAGAGGGAAACCAAAAGAGGAAATGGTGCTGTGTGTGTATTTTGTAATCAAAGTGAACAAGTGTGTCTGGAGAAATGTGTCTAATGATACACAGTGTGTGTAGTGGGAAAAGCATCCCGAATGTGTCTACTGTAGAGATAAACTGTGTGTCTCTAGCTAGTTCCTCACGCTTATATTATAATTTACTCCCCCTCCTTAGACTTAGCAAGCCAACATCCTGTCTTAAGTATACTCTATAGCCCATTACACATTAAGGAGGCTTCTGCTGCCAAATAAAAGTTAACACATCCTAACTCTTAGCCAATTAGGAGTTATTAAGAAGGCAGAGCTGGTCAGTCACTGGAGAACACTCTCATTAGCTCCTCCTACAGGGTATGTTACACCCATTTTGTCAAGGACAAGATAGCTGCTGCATAGTATATCGAAACTTAGTGAATGTTATTTTGCCCAGAAACAGAAAATATGCAAAATTATTCAGTGATCTTATATGCTTTTTTGTGTTGAATATGAGACTTTCTTGTAGCTTTATAAAAAGAAAGACAGTGAAGTCATAAGTTTCCTCACTGTGGTGTCATTGACACTCCCAAAACTTAGTTAACCACGGCCATTTGTCTTATCTCCCTCCTTTATCTGTTGACCTCTTCAGCTTTCAGCCATTTCCACTGTGCACCATCTCCTTCTCCACTGTGTAACCACACCAGTTACACCTCCCTTCCTGAGGAGAGAAATTTACCAAGGGGAAATTTCTGGGTATTGTGCTAAATTAAATCCTGGGCAGGTAACCTGCTAGAATGTTAGTAACTCCATTTATATGTCGAACCTCTAGGGAGCATTATTGGAGAACTAGGGACCAGCAGGTCAGACTGAGATTTTTGTTCTTTAATTGGGACAAAAATTTTAGAGGGTGGTGATCAGTGTATATCACCACATTGCCTGACCCTGGACCAACATAAACTGAGAATTAAGTGTTGCAGAGCAAACATGAATGCAAGGTGTTCTTTCTCAGTAGTTGAATAATTTCTCTGGGCCTTATTGAATTGTTTGCTAAAATAGCACACAGACATCCCAAATCCTTGATCATTATCCTGAAACAAAACTGGCACCTGCCCCAAGGCTACTGGCATCAAGAGCTACTTTAGAGGGTTTATCAAAATTTGGAACTTTAAGCACAGGGTGACATTATAGGATGGCTTTAATTTTAGACTTCGACTCCTACTTGACTCCTTTCCTTAATAAATCCGTGAGAGGGGCTACAACATCAGAGAAGTTCAGGACAAAATGTCTATAGTACCATACCATACCCAAGAACTGCTGCAAGTCTCTTATTTTTCGGTTGAGGGGAGTTGACAATGGCCTGGATTTTAACATCAGGTGGGCTCACTTGACGTAATCGTACTTGAGCCTTTACCAATTCACATTTAGTCAAATTAAACAATAAATTAGGAGAGGACAGTCTCTGCAGCAAGGCATCTAGTTGGATCAAGTGTTCCTCCCAGAAGTTACTGAAAACAACTACGTCATCTGTATAAGTGATACATACCTTAAGATCGCTTGTGAGATAATTCATCAGTCTCTGGAAGGTGGCGGGAGAATTTTCATACCATAGGGCATGACTTTTCATTTATAAGAATTGCCACCGACCATGAAACAGGAAATTTCTTGAGCCTTTTCTTTGAATGGGACTTACCAATATCCCTTCAACAAATCTATCATGGTTATAAAATTTGCACTGCCTATAACATCTACACAGTCATCTACTCCAGGAAGTGGGTAGGTGTCAGTTTGGGTAAGGGAGTTGACTACAATAAAAAATGATATGACCCACCGGGTTTTGGGACCAATATGGCTGGGGAGCACCACTCACTTTAACATGGTTTGATCAACCTCCTCTTCTTGGAGTGTAGACTGCTTCTGAGGACTAGCATGGCAAGGTGACAGCTTTACAGGGCTGGCGTCCCAACATCCACGTCATGCTGTGCAGATTTCTGTCTGTCCTGGCATATCCCGGAAGACATCAGGGAACTTCCTGAGAAGGGCAACAAGTTCGGCACACCACTCTGCTGTCAAATAGGTGAGTTTATCAGTTAATGTATTCCATGCCTCCTGGTTTTCTCTCCAAGTAGTCGTCTGGTCCAAAGTCAAAGGGCAGCCCTCGTCCTCCACAATCTCGATAGCTGACATCACGCATGCAGCACTAGGGGGGTCTACATCTCGCCTGTGGTACTCCGTCAACGTAGGGGGAGTCTACAACTCGTCTGTGGTACTCCAACATATTCACATGGTACAGCCTTCGTCCCTTCCTCCAGTCTGGGGTTAAGATGACAATTAACCTCACCTACCCTCTCCTCTACTACATAAGGGCCTGCGGAATTTGCCTGCAGAGGCTCACCATGAATGGGAAGCAAGACAAGAACTTAATATCCTAGGTGAAATACTGTTCCTGACATTCTTGGAGTGGTCATACCACCTCTTCATCTTCTCCTGAGATGACTTTAAATTTGCCCTGGCTACTTCCATACTATAGGCTAATCTCTCTTTAAACTTTGTTGCATATTCTAGCAAGTTATATACTGTAATGTGGTCATCGTCCTTGACCCACTGTTCTTTAAGTAGTTTAAGAGGGCCTCTTACTTCATGGCCAAAAATTAACTGAAATGGAGAGTAGCCCAAGGACTCACTAGGTGTCTCTCTGGTTGAAAAAAGTACGATGGGCAAACACTTGTCTCATTCCTTTTCATTAACACACACTTTTTTAAACATACCTCTCAGAGTCTGGTGATACTTTTCTAATTCACCCTGACTCTTAAGATGATAAGCTCATGCAGTGATCTGGGAGATTCCTAACTCCTCAAGAGTTCGTCTGATACCCCCGGAATTAAAATTACCACCTTGATCTGACTGAATTTCCTTTGGGAGACCAAAATGGGTAAAGAGGGTCAGCATCTCTTTTACAACCAATTTAGTGAAATGTTTCTTCAGGAGATGGCTTCGGGATGTCTAGTGGCCATGTCCAACATCCTGAGAATGGATGGTGGCCTGAGGAGATTTGAGGAAAAGGATCAACAATATCCACATGAACTCTAATGAATGGCGCATCAAACATGGGTAGAGGAATCAAAGGAGCCGCTGGGATGGCCCTATTGTTCCTACCCACTGGCTGGCAGATATGACATGACCTGCAAAACTGGGAGACATCTCGACGGATCCCGGAAGAGAGTCTTCCTCTCCCCTAAGTGACCTGTTAAAGACGAGTCATGAGCAATGGACATAATTTATTGCCTATAGGGTTT
The DNA here is from genome assembly GCF_032717465.1 of Coenobita brevimanus. Lineage (NCBI taxonomy): Eukaryota > Metazoa > Arthropoda > Malacostraca > Decapoda > Coenobitidae > Coenobita > Coenobita brevimanus. The sequence continues at coordinate 28,525,312 of NC_137009.1, forward strand.
TGGAACCACCACGTGATGTACAGTCTCCTTGGTATCATGAGCAACACTAGAAGGTCTCCATCTTTACATTGAAACATTATTTGAGCTTAAATGATAACATTCTGATAATTCAGACTCACATTCATCTTCCCTGACTGCTGCGTCATTTAAAGTGGGAATCTCCAGATCAGATCTAAGCATGTCAGCTAAGCCTGCACTTACATCAATCTGGTGAGAATCACTAACCTCAATCAGCTGAGCAAAGAACGTATTGCCATGCCCAATATTATTGTCGGCATTGCCATTGCTATTTCTGTCCACATTACCATGGCTGGCCTTCGCTGTAATAGCTCTAGTTACAGAACACTCGGGAAACAATTTAGAATATACAAAGTCCTATCCTCACTCAAGGAATTTCTTGACGCGCAGGGAACAGCACTCACTTGTCTTCCTGCCAAGTCATTAACTAAAAGGAAAGTGACCGCAAGGTAGCTGGTCAACAACACCCCCGCACACTGAACCAGTAATTAACTCTGGAACTTCATCTCAACTAGGGGAACAGATTTAAACTCAGGTATACCCTGCAACGTCACATTCACTAAGGTCAGCCACATTAACTATCCCCTTTAACATTAATGACTGTGAAGCACCTGTACCTCTAAGTATTGTGACTTCCTTATCACCTTTCCCATCAAGTAAAACTAACTCCTTAGATATGAAGTTAGAAAATAAATTGTCTGGAGAGGAGTCATTTTGTGTACTGCTCGGGAGTGGCCACTCTGATGGAGTCTTATTACAACCATCACTTGATCGTGGCGGCTGCACTGCTCCAGTCTTACTAGAGTCAAACAACGGCTCCACAGGAGTCTGAGTCAACACTGACTGCTCCTTTCTGGCCTTATCAACAATATGTACCTGCTGGGGTGGGGGTGTCTGACTACGCTAACACTATCTGTGGGTGGCTGCTCTCTGTTGGTGTGAAAAGATCCCCAAAAGTTTATCAAGGTAATATGTTTAGCTCTGGAACCTTGCCCATGCTTCTTCCCGTACTAACCCTCCAAATGTCCCGGTTTCTTGCAATAGTGGGAAAATCTGACACTTTTTTCTGACCCTCTGGCAACACTGTCCTCACTTACTTTAGTGGAAGTAACATTCTTTGGGGTTTCAAATTTTCCCAGTAGTGTCACTTGACATTGTGTCCTTTGCAAGAGAAGGGTTCACAAAAACTGGTTGATCAACTCTCCTACCCTTAATAAATGACTGAGGCTTACGTTCATGCTTATGAATTATATTATAATTATCTGCTACAATGGCAGCCTCCGCTAGGGTATCAAAATCTTTCTCTATACTAGGTGAGTAGTAACATCCTTCTCTAGGTTACCAGTAAAGTTTCCCCAGTTTAGAGAAATCATTAACTTTCTTAGAATGCAATCATTGATCAAATGAATCTGTGAGTACTCCACATGAGTCTGATCTTTCTTTTTAAAGGCAGATGTAAATTTAAGCCTATATACCTCTGGCGTGAGCTCATATGCTTTGAGAATGGTATATTTTACACAATCATAGAACATTAATTAACTGATAAAGAAATATAAGGCTCTTGAGCCTTTCCTTTTAAAACACTCTGCAGCAGTATTAACCAAAGCCTTTTGGGCAATAAGGACGACCTACCACCTTTTCAAACATTTGGAAGTACTTAGTGGCATCTTGTTCATTAAAGGGATATAATAAGATTCCCTTGTAGACGAATTTTGAGCTCGAGGTGAACTATCAGCCTGCCTTAGTCTGTATTCATGATCCTCTTCGATTTGTCTCATTTGAGCTTGTATTTCTAGTTCTCTTATTTTAGCTTGCTCTTCTAGTTCTCTCAGCCTAATTTTGGCCAACTCAAGTTGCACTTTGTCACCAGTATCATGAGTAGAATAATCACTGGAGGTAGGCATCTCCTGCACCAAAACCTCAGGGTCAACGCCTTGTGCAATATCAGTGTGACCAGATGACTCAGGACTCACTATGGACGACTTCTCAGTATTAACACTGCTCAAACATGGCATATTAGTCTTAGTGATTTTGGCAAAATACAGTATCTCAACTGGAAGGCCTGGGCAAGCAATATGAGGTCATGCCTTGTGAGCGTTTTCACCGTGATTGGGAAAGGCACAGATTCAAAAAAAAAAAAAAAAAAAAAAAAAAAAAAAAAAAAATGTCCTGACATCACTATCATTCCTTAGGCTCATAAACACTGATTATCGGTTAATTAGGTAAGAGTAAGGCCAAGGTTGCAAATATTATGTCACAGAGCTATCCTGGCAGGGTCACAAAATTTTTTAAGAGTATATATTACGGTGAACACTTAACCTTTCATCAATAACCAAAAGGGTAGAGTAAAGCTGACAAGAAAACCAGCTTACTTTAGTTTACACCGTAAAATACAAAAACAAACCAGGATTCGTTTACAAAATGGGGATCCATATAGGCTCAAAATACAAATACAAAAGGGAATTATTTCTCTTTCCTAACCAAATTACAGCAAGTGGAATCTAGATATTCACAGCTTGAAGAACTCAGAGAACTCACTGATGATATAATCCACACACCAGTATTATATGGAGAGGTAAACCAAAAGCGGAAATGGTGACCAGTCTGTGTGTTTTGTAATCAAAGTGTACCAGTGTGTCTGCAGAAATTATGTCTAGTGATACACTGTATCTTATTTTTTTTAATGCAAGAAAGAAGGAACCAACGGCCAGGGGCCCGCAAACCGTTCCTTCCAATAAAAATAAAAAAAATACAAAAGAGTCAAATTCAAGATCCGTTCATTTCGAGATTCCTGGACACACTGCGTTTGAAAGAGTGGAAATCATAGCTAGCAGGAAATACAGACAGAGGGAGACAGTTCCAGAGTTGACCTGTTGCATAAATGAAGGACTGGGAGTAACGGTTAACTCTTGTACTAGAGAGTTGGACAGAACAAGGATGAGAGTTTGTTGCTAGACGGGTGCTACGCGCCCGTCGGAGAGATGGAGGGATGCAAGCAGACAGTTCAGAGGAGCAGTGACCATTGAAGTAGCGACATAAAAGAGATAAAGATGCAACAGTACGGCGAAGAGACAGAGGTTGAAGGGAGCCAGAAAGAGGAGAATTGATGAGACGAAAGGCCTTTGACTCCACCCTATTGAGAAGAGCTGTATGTAGGGAGCCTTCCAACACATGTGAGTTGTACTCTAAACAGGGGCGAATAAAACCCGTGTATAAAGTCAACAACTGTGCAGGGGTAAGGAAGGTACAGAGTCGGCTTAGCACACCTAATCTCTTGGAAGCAGATTTTACCAGAGATGCAATATGATCTTTCCAAGATAAGTCCCGAGTGAAACCCCAGGCATGTTCAAGGATGATGCAAGATTGAGCTGGGTATTATTAAGCAACAGTGGGTACTCCTGTGGAAGATTGTGTCGGGTTGATAGGTGTAAAAACTGAGTTTTTGATGCATTAAAAACAAAATTATTTTCACCCGAGTTAGAGATACGAGCCAAGTCAGACATTAGATTTGCCATAGCCTCATCCTTTGTCTGTTGAAGCAACTGCCGAGATGGACGTTGCATCCCGAATGCGGCTAGAGATAAACTGTGTCTCTTACTAGTTCCTAATGCGTATGTAGTAGCTTTCTCCGCCTCCTGAGACTTAACAAGCCAATGTTCTGTCTATTACACACAAAGGAGGCTTATGCTACCAATTATAAGTTAACATATCGTAACTCTAAGCCAATTAGGAGTTATTAAGAAGGCTGAACTGGTCACTTACTGGAGAACACTCTACTTAGTTTTCCTACTGGGTATGTCACACCAAGGCCGTCTCTATGTGAAGGCCTGGATGTAAGATTGGTGACATCACAGGATTAGTTGGACCTCTATGCTGCCACTTGCTTGCTACTGCCACTCATACTACTATCTCCTTCCTTTGTCTTAAATTTATTGGCCTTATTTCTCGGCCAGCACTTACCTTTGACAAATATGATAATATTTTTCAATTAGGCTAGGTAACACCGACACTGTAAAGGAAAATAATAATGCTATTGAAGCTTCGCATTTTTATTTTCAGAAGCAATACCAATGGGTGTACGACTACTGTATGTAGAGAAACATAGAACTTTACAAAACAGAAACAGTGTAGTCATATCTAGTTTACTCTGACAAAACAGAAAGAACAGAAACAAAAAACAAAAAGAAACACAAACTTCTATCGTGTTATTTATACCAAAGTTGGTATAATCTAGAATGTGTGGGGATGCCACCAACTTATTTTAAGGTATTTCAGAAAGATAACTATGTTTGGCTCAGTGAACAGTATAAGTATACATTCAAAAATAAGATAATCAAAGCAGAAACATTAAAGGATAGGTTAATGAAGCCAGAGAAGGAAAATGCTAAGCTAGAGCTGAACTAACAAAGTACAAAGAAAAATTCCATAAAATTCGGAACATAACCAATGATTGATGGTGTGGCATCTTCAATGCTCCTTTTCTCTCCGTAAGCAAACTGCAAAGTATCCATACTATATTTAGCCTGCCCATACAAATATTTTTTTGATAACATGTTCAAAACATTTCATAAATATACATGTAAAAGTCACAGGTCAATAATCATTAAGGAATTTTGGTGTCCTGGTTTTTGGAACAGAAATTTTCCAGTCTTCGTATGCATGCCTCGTTTAGAGAACGTATGAATATTTCACACAGAATTGGAGCTAGTTGTTCCTCACAGAGATAAACCATCTTTGTATTTATTTTATCAGGGCCAGCCGCTTTACCATATATTACCCTCTTCAAGCTGCCCATGATATCTAATTGGGTTAAAACTATTTGCTCATCATTTTTAGTTTTCAAGAATTCAAAGATGGTGTGTTGATGCATGGAAAAGTCATGGGTGTCAAGCCTACATTAGAAATCATTTAGTTCATTACAATATTTTTCAGGATTCTGTACATCTGGCATTCCTGCCTTCTTTGTAAAACTAGTGCTTTTCCTAAGACCATTCCAAGCTGCCTTTGTGTCATAGCTAAATAAGTTTTCAGTTTTCTCTGTGTACCTTTTTTTTTTTTTTTCCCTTAGACAATCATAAAAACTTTTTTCTGTAAAGTTTTTAAATCTGCCCTATCGTTGCCTACGACACAACGTTTCTTCTCATTCAACAATTGTTTAAGTTAATCTGTGACCCAGGGTTTAATTGGGTAGCATTTCACTTTTAGTTGGAATCACAATATCAGCACAGAAAGAAATATATAAATCTAGAATATCAACATTGTGATCAATACTTGCAATTACATCATACAGTACTCTCCTTCAGTCTGATCTAAACATAAGAGTTTCTCATGCATCTGCACTCCATGTCTGGACATATTTCACTACAGGTTTGGAAGTTTTTAGCTTTTGCCTATAAGTGGATGTTTAGAGACAAATCATGGCCCAATACTCCTAATGGTTTAAGTTTTTTAAACATATACCCTCATTTTATGTTGTAGTAACAGTGATCCAAGATATTCTCGCCTCTTGTTGCAAAATCAATATATTGCTGGTGATGAGAAATAGTTCTTAAATGTGAACCATTAAAATTTCCTGTTATTATTTTAACTGCATCTGGAGAACTAGATTCAATCTTGCCCACTTCATCATGCAGGTGTTCTTCAGCAACTTTCACATTTACACCAGGTGGGATGTATACAACTATGAAGAAGATATTGTTAATCCCCTTGGAATATAGAATGGCCTCAAAGACAAAGACATGAATTCACTATTGTCATTAGAGATCTTGTTCACAACAGTTATATCCCTGCACCGTCGATTGTTGATACAAACTCAAAAATCACACCTTTTTTCCCTGATTCTTTTGATCTTTCACTTCTGATTAATTTGAAGCCATCAATTTGATAAGAAGAGTCTTGGTTACTCTCTGTGTCAAGCCAAGTCTCTGTTAATCAGATAGCTGATGCATTTCGGTATGCATAATTCCATTTGCATTGGGCCGCCAGTTCAACCACCTTATTCCTTAAAAAGCGGACATTGCCTGACACACACATTGGTAGAGGAAGTTTTGGACCCCTCCTTCTGCAACATACTCTTACCCCGCTACGCCATCCTTGCTTTCTTCCATACCCAGTACGTCTGATCATCTCAGGAATTCCATTTATGGCTGTTGTGCCGAGAGAAGCCACAGACATTAGTTCGTCACGGCTGTATACGAGCCTCTGTCACTGTTTACATTCAGCCCCCCATTTCCGTCAGTTGACAGGGACTCCTCACTAAAAATTATACCTTCCAGCACATAGCGACAAAGTAATATGACAAAGGTCTTGCTCAGCATGATCACTAGTCATTTATGCATTGCCTGGTATATCTGAAGTCACCTCAAGCAGTGAAAAATTGCTTATAAACTCGTAATAGTGGGGAGCTTGAAGACACACTGGTCGCTCTCTGTGTGGCGCCCCTCCAACTTTGACTAACCGACTTCTACTGTGACATCATTGTCAGCTGGCAGCAGTACACCCAGGCCTTCACACAGGGATGGCCATGGTTACACCCACTTTGTCAGGGACAAGGTCGTTCCTGCACTGTATGTAGAAAATTAGTGAATGTTATTCTGCCCAGAAACAGAAAATACCCAAAATGATTTAGTGACCTTATCTGCTTCTTTGTGTGGAACAGCGGCCCTACTCGCAGCTGTGCAAATAGCAGAAAAATGGTGAGGTCACAAATTCTCTAACTCGAGTGACACTGACGCTCCCAAAAATGGTTTAGTGATCTCGACCATTCGTCTTATCTCCCTCCTTTATTTGTTCACCTCTACCACTTACATCCATCTCCACTCTGCTCCATCTCCTACTCCACTGGGTAACCACACCAGTGACACAGGATATATTTATTTTTCTTACTAAAAATGACTTTAAAACTGGAAAAACTATGGGAAGTAGAAAATTATGCAGACCAGGCATTGATAGTGTTGGCAGAGCTGTTCTTAAACAAACAAATCTTTGCGAACTGCGTAGAAGGTGAGGCAATCAGTAATGTGAAGATACGAAGTTTCGGTCCAACGTACACTTCTATTAAAACCATGAATTTACCGCACACCCAAGCTGGTCACAAGAAAGCTCCTTGTATTGTATTTAGTCTTAACGACGGGTCTATGGCTGGCAAAGAAGCTGTTTCATTTAACTGAAGACACGCTGCATGAGATGGGAAGAAGGAGTCTAGATAATAATTCCCGATAACACTACTTGTGGGTGAGTGATGTAGCACACAATGAAGTAAGCCTTGTGTATTCATTCACCTCTGACTCGCAGATTATACGTATTAGAAAAGTACTATATCTAATAATTTAAGTTAGTGATTTGCAAAAAGTAAGGGACATATTAAAAAGTCAACTCAAAAAGCCTACTGACTGACAAACAGGCAGGCCTTAGGCACGGTAAGGAAAGCATGGATCAGATGTTAACAATGAGGCAAATAGTGTGGCTGCCTTGTGAAAAGGACTAATGTATTGATGTTTATGTACAGTACAGTATCTATAAAAAGTGTACACAAGGCAAACAGAGAAGGTATATGGAAGGCTTTGCGTAAAATATGGTGTGGAGGGAAAGCTGCTGATTGTTGTTACGAGTTTTATAATGGCAATGATGCTTGTATAAGAGATGGGCGCCTTTCTTAGCGAATGGTCTACTATCACTGTTGGAGTAAGGGAGAGATGTCATGTCCACGTGGCTATCGTTATCTAGAGTACATGAACTGAATTATGAGATAGACAAAAACCCCGAATGATGAAGAAGGATGAGGATAGTAATGAGGGATGAAGTCTGGATTATTTCAGATCTGAAAATTACAGATACTATTGTAGGTGATGGCGACCATCCATTTTCTTGACGCAATGCTGCCCATTTCCTCCCTCCCTTTGATCATTATTTTTCTCTGGCCGCCCTTCTCTTTCAATAAGTGACAGCACTTATTGTCTCTTCTTTCCACTTCAGCTGCCTCTGCACTTAGTAGCCAAGGAAATTATTTACAATGCTGGTCAGAAATCATATAACCAAATAACAGGGTGATGTGGAACGTACTATGGTGACCCTTTAAACTAGATGGAGAAATATAAATGTTGCGTCCACTCGGGGACCAAACGTCCAAACTATTCCATGCGCCATTCTTTGGCTAATCACTGTCTACCGCAAGGGAACATTGGTTCACAGCACGTGACTGCTCTACAGAAGCGTTGCTTGCCTGAGGTTGATGGGTCACCTAGACCAGACAGACTTAGGTTGCTCAACAACAACGACAACAACAATAATAACAACAACAGAGGGTGCCAGCTTATAATGAACAGCAACTTCACAGACTGGTCGGGAGTTCTGTTGATGTCATCTTTTCTTGAAATGAAGTATAATATACAGGTAAAAATGATGTCATGGTGGTTAAGAGAGAAGGTAGCATTCGGTGAGATAGAAGAGAAAGATTGTTTTTTATCAGCTCCAGTGTGTCTGGCCGAGCTGCTTTATCAATGTTGAGGAAGTGAAATAGTAGCACACGGAAGGAAAATGGACGGTGCTATGAAGGCCTTGATACGAAACAGGTTTATACATTACCTAGCAACTGCATGAGAATTGCATGGAGTGTCAATACTCACATTAACATAACGGTGGGAGACCTTGGTGTGGCTTGAATGGGATAAGTCAGGAGCTAGAAAGGTGGAGATGGGGTTCTTTAGTAATGTGTTTTGTGTGTGGAGAGTGGAAAGGATAAGAAATAATCGTGGAGACGCGAGGTAAGGAAGTCAGTAAATAGAGTTCAACAGCGTCTTCTTAAATGGTATGGTCATATGAGGCGAATGGGTGTGTGTAGGATAGAAAAAGGAGTATATGTGAGGGAATATGAAGAGATAGGAGGCGTAGCAGGATAAGAAAAAGGGGGATAGATGTGGTAATTGACTATGAGAAAGAGAGGTATGGAGGCTGACCAGACAAAGGAATAATACACGGGATTGAGCTGGTTTGATGACTTTTGTACGGAGAAATGTAGGAAATGGGTTTGGCTTTTTTTTTTTTTTTTCTGTGTATGATAAGTTACGTACCGTATACCAATGAGATGAAGCCAGGATTCTGGGGCCTTGAATATTGAGTGAATGCGTGAGTGGACTATTTCATTGGACAAGCTGTTGATTGGCTCTTCTATCATACTTTTACCAGCCGCGATAGCGAAGCTGGTACAGTTTTCAGTGTGTGTGTGTGTGTGTGTGTGTGTGTGTGTGTGTGTGTGTGTGTGTGTGTGTGTGTGTGTGTGTGTGTGTGTGTGTGTGTGTGTGTGTGTGTGTGTGTGTGTGTGTGTGTGTGTGTGTGTGTGTGTGTGTGTGTTTTAGCATATCTTTGCAACCGCTCAAGATATTGTGACAAAATTTTACAGGTGTGTAGTAGGGAAAAAAATCGATCACGAGTTCGAAACAGGAGAAAGCAGGTCAAGGTCTGTGTGTCTGTTGGCATGATAACTTCTCAACCGCTCAAGATATCATCACAAAATCTTACAGGTGTGTAGTAGGGATGAAAATCTCATGCGAGTTCGAAATTGGTGAAAGTAGGTCAAGGTCTTATCGGCTCGCGGCTGATGTGATTCCCCTCTTAGGAGGGCCGCTAGTCTTTTCCATGTTTTCTTAACCATACCTCACCTCACCTGCAGATGGGGGAAAAAATGCGAGATGGTGGTGGTAGTGGTGGTGGAAATGTTGATGATAGTGATGATAATAATGATGATGATGATGATGATGATGATTATGATGATGGTGATTTGCATTGCATAATGATGTAGCAGCTAATTATCACGTTAGTGTGACCATATAACCAAATTATGGAGCATGGTGGTTAGTGGGTAATTGCGGCGCTCCAATCGGATTGAGCCGGTGAGGGTTTATATCCAAAGGGTGGTTGGGGTTTATTGCTCAAGTAATGCCACTCAGGGATGAGTGAGGCTGGTCACTCTCATCTTAAATGTCAGGACCAACTTGCCTAGCCCCGGGCTCCTACGCTCCATGCTCCTCATGGGGCAACGTGGGACTGGATGATGGATGGATGGATGGATGGATGGATGGAGATAATCTATCTATCTATCTATATACCTAGGCTGCTTCCCCCAAGGAAAGGGAGGAAAGGGAGATAATACTTCACTGAATTTTGTGTTACAGAGACATACACAGGTCAGTTTTTTGTTCCAGTGGAATTATACTTGCAGTACCCCACACTTTAGGCAATGTATCATTTTTAAAGGGAATACTGTCAGCAGCTGTCAAGTAACTTATCCCTAGAGCAGAGGCATCATCGTGAAGATGTAGGCCTAATCTTATCTGCAGTTGATTGATCATTATATAAATATGGAGGTGTAACTTGCTAAATAAAAAGCTTTTAATAATGTTAATCTGAAACGTATACTTCATATTTCAAAATACAATTCTAGGCAATTTTCCTCAGTATCAAGGCGGATGATATATATTATGGAAAAAAATACTACAGTGTACGTATAAGAGAATAACATGGACAAGGAAGCACGGAACAGGTTTGTATATAAATTACAGTACTTGTATTAAGAGTGAGTCATTTTGGATGTCAGGTAACATCAGGACAGAGTGATAACCTATTGGAGACAATTTTAACGAGAAGGAGCACTCAGAGATGCGACGTCGGGGTTCTACAACTGATTTATGGGCCGAACATTTTACTTTTGCTTATGACGTTGACCTTAGATCGATGGCTCTCAAAACTGAATTACTTCATCCTTGCATGACCCATAATACTTCCATCAACATTCGTCAAAATTGGCTAAAAAATGTTCAAGGTGACCTTGCCATATAACCAAGGCATTTGGCCTTCCTTTCTGGCCTTAACCTTTCGACACATTGTTTTCAATGTCGAATCCCTTGACCCTTGCCTTACTATGAACCCTCCCACCAAGTTGATTTAAATCGATGTTTAAGTTTGCCTTGCCATGTGACCTTAACTTTTGACATAATTATCTCCTAAACCACAGGTCAGCAACTTGTCTAACACTCAACCATTCGACCAAGTCTGGTGAAAAACAGATCAAAACTCTGTTACTTATTTTGTTCACGCACAATCGCACGGGTCGATTTTTGACATTGCTGTTTGGCCTTGACCTACGACTGATTATTCTTAAAACTGAACCCGTTCATTCTTGCCTTGCTCTCAACCCATCCACCAACATTAATATAAACTAAAAAGAAATACTGATTACAATAAACTAATATTGCTAGATCATAATTTAACCCATTCCTGTGACTTCGAATTTTGACTATTTACCTATCGATTGCCAGACTCCTTAATCCCGTAAGGGGTGGCCACAAACAAATCGCATCCATGTAGCACTGTCCCCAGCCATTTCACTGCCCTGCTCCCAGCTCACACCTCCCTCTCTCATATACCTCTCCACTCCATCCCTCCTTCTCATCCTTGGCCACCCCCTTCCTCTCCCCCCCTCCACCTCACTCACATACACTCTCCTCGTCAGTCTGTCACTCTCCATCCTCTCCAAATGGCCAAACCACCTCAGTGTGTTTCTCCTAAAGCTTCCTATCACAACCACATACACACCACAATGCTCCTTCATTTTCTCATTTGTCAGTCTGTCTCTCCACGAGACTTCACATGCTCCTCTCAATAACTCATTTCCACTGCTCTCATTCTTGACTTGTGTCCCTCCAGCAAGGTCCAAGCTTCACTTCTATGTGTTAGAGATGGTATCACAATACTGTCATGTAGTAACTTTTTCACTTCCATGCTCACTTCCCTGTTTCTTATCACTGCTTTCAAGGAACCGGAAACCTTTCTTCCTTGGTGTACCCTTTCAAGCACTTCACTCTCTAAACTTCAATCCTTACTCATCACACTACCCAAGTACTTAAACGTACTTACATTTTCCATTTCCTCCTCATCCAGCTTCATTGTACATTCACTGACTTCACTTCTCACGAAGACCATAACTTTACTTTTCCCTACATTCACCTTTAGATTCCGTTTCTTACACACTGTCCCAAACTCATCCACCAAGCCTTGCAGTCCCCCTTCGTCTTCACTTAACAACACAGTGACATCTGCAAACAACAGTACAGGGAGTTTTCAAACACTGCCCTCTCTCACTAGGGCCGCCCAGCATCCACTGCCCTACCCTGTATCTCTTTTATAACCCCATCCATATACAGATTGAACAACCACGGAGACATGACCCATGCCTGTTGCGATCCAATCTTCGAATAGAAAAATTCACTCAGTTCACTATCCACGCACACTGCAGCCTTTGCACCCTCCTACATACTCTTAACGGCATTCATCAACTTCCTATCTACTCCACATATCCTTAATACTTTCCACAATCTTCGTCTATCCAGCCTGTCATATGCTTTCTCCAAATCCATGAAGGCCACATACAACTTCTTTCCCTCCTCCAGAAACTTTTCCACTGAAGATCTAAGAATGAATATCTGATCTACACAACCTCTTCCTTTCGTAAAACCTCCCTGTTCTTCTCCAACTAATTCTTCTCTGTTATTTCCCTAAATCTGTCAATAAGTATCCTGCCACATACTTTTCCTATTACACTAAGAAGACAGATGCTCTTATGATTACCACACACCTCTTGTTCCCCTTTTCCTTTGTAGAAGGTAATAATTATACCTGGCTTCCAATCCTCCGTCTATCTTCCTCCCAGGCGAATCTGCACATCTTCCACATCCCTTCTACTACTACCTCTCACCCATGCTTCAGCATTTCATCACACACTCCATCAGTTCCTGGGGCTTTCCCCATTTTAACTCTCTTCATTGCTTCCAGAACTTCCATCTTACTGATTTCTTCCTCTCTTCTCATATCCCTCCATCTCCCAGCCATTCCCCAGCCACTTACACTCGCATTACTTTCATTCTCTAAGTTCAACATTTCCTTAAAATGTTCTCTCCATCTGCTCACTTTTTCTCCCTTTTCCATTAGTAATTAACCATTTTTATCTTTCTCTCCCAAACTAACTTCTTTAGCACTCTGTCTAACTTTCTTCACCTCTTTCCAGAACTTTTTTTTTTACACTCTGCACTTTACATTCAAATTCCTTCCAAATTCCACGTCCACTCTCTTCTTACTCTCTCTTACTCTTCTTCTCACCTCTCTTCCTCTCAGCTTATAACTCTCTCTTCCGTCTCTCAACTTCTTCCACGCCCCTGTTTCTCATCTACTCACTATATGCTTTCTTCTTTTGTGCCACAGCCTCTCTCACTTCTTCATTCCACCATGCTGTTCCCTGCACCCCCTTTCATCTTCTCTTCACCCCACACACCACCTCACATGCTGCACAGATTTCTTCTGTGAATATCTTGCACACACCTTCCACGTCCCCCATCTGCTTCAGTCTGTATTTACCCAACTGCTCCTCCACTTCCCTCTTATATTCTGCCTTTTTCCCATCGTCTTGTAACCTTTCCACTCTACTTGTATGAACTACTTCCTCCTGTCCTTCCCTTCTTCTATATTTCCATTTCTTTTGGACCTTGATTCTATATACTCTTGCATCCATTACACATCTCATCCTGTCATCCACACACACAATCATTGCCTTCCGTTCATTCAGTTCGCCAACTGGCCTTCTTATCACTCGCCACGTACACCTATGGATCATTTTGTACCTGAAGAGGGTATTGGCTATCATTAACCCCTTCCCGGCACAAAAGTCCACTAAAACACTGCCATTCTCACCCACCTCTGCAGGCACACCCCACTCACCAACTACTCCATCCACCTTCACATTCCCTACTTTTCCATTCATATCTCCAATCAAAAACACTCTCTCATTCCTTTCAAACTTTTCCATGCACACTTCCACATTTGTCCAGAAGTCTTCTCTCACTCTGTTTGCACGATCTTGCGTTGGCGCATACACGCACGCAATCGCCAACATTTGTAGTCCAACTTTCAATCTTACCCACACAATCTTTGAGCCAACTGATCCATACTCTCTTATATTCTACTTCCATCTGTTGCTCACAACAATACGCACTCCTACTTTTGGTCTCTCATTCTTAACTACATATTTTTCTTTTTTTTAATGTCAGTTCCTGGGAAAATCCTCAACCCTTCTTCCAGGTTTGGGTGAAATCGGATAAAAACTTATTTAATCCCTTCTCCCCCCCCCCTCTCTCTCTCTCTCACACACACACACACACACACGCACGCGCGCGAAGTGAAACAATTCCCCGCTGTCACCTCGAAGTCACGCACGTAATAATCTGAAGCTAGGAGCGTTTTGTTGTGGAACGGATAATCGCTGGCATTTCACAGAATGAAACATCATTGGCTTCGAACAAACCTGAGAGTGTTTATCAGGACAAATTATGGAGATGGCTCCATGAGGACGAGTCGACTGTTACTTGCCTTGCCACTTACCCTGTTTTAACTGATCCTTGAAGTGAAGATCTTCCAAACCCCAAAGAGTGTGTCTGCCGGCAATGGTTGGACTAATTTCGTAAACTTTCGTCTTTCTCTGGTCTCATGCAATTCATCATGTCTGCCCTTCACTCAAATAAGAGTCATAAATGCAAACTCGATTTTAACTCTTGGACAACTTGTAACTGACTGTGGTCATTGTATATGAGTTGAGTAAATGTTGGTGAGCCTTTGGAGAGAGAGAGAGAGAGAGAGAGAGAGAGAGAGAGAGAGAGAGAGAGAGAGAGAGAGAGAGAGAGAGAGAGAGAGAGAGAGAGAGAGAGAGAGAGAGAGAGAGAGTTTAGGTGAGTCTTCGTTTTGCCTGATATCAAACACTTTTTTTTATTCATATACACGGAAACATGCTGGTGTGTGTGTGTGTGTGTGTGTGTGTGTGTGTGTGTGTGTGTGTGTGTGTGTGTGATGACTCAGATGATCGATTATTAATTACTTAGAACCATCGATGTTCAACCTGTGATATATGTAATGCGTCCTGGTGTTAGTTTTGCTATAAGAATAGCCGTATTAACTTCCTTATGCGTCTTCCCTTAATGTCAATACGTGTTAAAAAAAACAAATCTTCCCTTAAAGTGAGGGTCAGAAGTGAACAGATAAGATTTAACTAGGTGGAAGGGATCTCTACTGATAAGTTACAAAATTATCGCTGACAGTATTTCCTTTCCGAATCTTGAGTCTTGAGTGTGTTGTTATTTAGGAGACGTGGCTGGAGCTAACTCTGTGGCTAGAGTGAGAAGTGGTTGGGAGAAGTTCAGGGGGCTGTTGCCTCTCCTGACATTGAGGGGGCCCTTCCTCTGTGCTAAGGGATCTTTGTATGTAGCATCTGCTAGTAGTGCAATGCTGTATGGTAGTGAGACCAGGGCAGTAAAGGAAGAGGATATTCGCAGCCAAAGTACAGAAATGACAATGATTAGGTGGATGTGCAGTGTGTCCCTGAGTGCGAGGCCTAGTGGGGGCTAGGTTTACAATGGAAGAGTTGAGGGGCAGGGTGGGACTGGAAGGTATTGCTGTTGTGATGAGGAGAGGTAGATTGAGATGGTTTGGGCATGTGGAGAGAGTGGGGAATGATAACTGGGTGCAGAAAGTTAGAAACGTCAATGTTCGGGGTAGGGTTGCAGGAGGTAGTCTGCAGAAGACCTGGTAAGAAGTCATTGAGTGTGGCCTCAGGGATAAGGGACTGAATAGGGAAGCTGCCAGAGATCGAGCAGCATGGAGAGACGCCATTAGGTGACCAAGGCCGACACATGCAAGAATGCTGGAGCCTTCAAAAAAGAACGAACGAATCTTATATGACGAACAACACATTACTCAAACTGTGGTACATTTTAAGATCCATTCCTTATAGAGTGATGGGCTGTCAAATGTGTCTTTACAGCAAAAAATAGAGAAATATTATCATGCCAATTAGAAGTTTAACTGATGCCTTATTATGTACTATAAACTAACTTAAAATAAATCCAACTTTACTAATATATTCTGGTAGTTAAAGGTGAATGAATGCAGTATCATATTTAACTGACCTTACGTCATTAATCATACATACAGCCCAAATCACTGTCATCCATCAAGCAGTGTTTTCGTGTGCGGAGTCTCCGACTAAATGAAGGAGCTTTGCTGCAGGCTCAACCTAGTTGGCGAAAAGGTTTGGTTCATAACCCGCCATCAAAACAGAGTACAACGGACTATCCTCTCACTGCCTCAGTACCTGACTGTACGAAATATTCAAGATCATAGATGTATACCTTCCTCACGTACATAGTTCTCACATATCTCGCTCCACACCATCTCTTCATCCGAGTCTCTTTCTCCCTTAGCCCCCCACACCCCACATCGGTGCCATCCTTTCCCTTATAATTGGTTCTTCTGAGATTATTCTCACTACATATTCGTACCAGCTCAGTGTTGACTCTTTCACCTTCTTCGTAATGAACTTCACAACTGTTTTTGTCACCTCTTCATTTTTTAACCTTTCTCTTAGCAAAGTGACAATTTCTCATCTCACCGCTGTCGTTTCTGATCATTCCAATAATTATTTTTTTTCTTTCTTTTCACTGCTCACGCTTATGTGGGCATAAATTATCCAGATTTACGGTCGTATTGTTAAAACTGAGCTCAAAAGTGTAAGAAGTTCCTTGCTATTAACAGAGATTCATGAAAAATAAAATTTACGTATGACTACTTTCTATAGTACATTACTGTACACAACTCAAACACCATCTAAACTGTGAGGCTAGTCATATTAGATCATAATCACATGCTTCAGAAATTAGCATGCAGAATGTAGGGCTTGTGAGCATCTTGGTGCTCTCGGTCTTAAATACAGGGATCTTACTAATTTATTCGTGGATAAATGATGGGAAAGCCGTGAAGGAGGTGAGTTGTGGCGTTCTTTTCTCATAATATGCCCTTTTCCATATCTTCGAGGCTGTTGACAATAGACTTCACTTTAATGTTCACGGCTGTACCTTTTCGGACGGAGTTCCTGAAAAAAAAAAAAAAACAGTAAGAGTTGAACCTGTACAATCGTAGGACAATATATAATAATAATAATAATAATAATAATAATAATATTATTATTATTATTATTATTATTATTGTTAGCAGACGATCTTATTCGCATAGGAAACCACTCTGACAGTGAGTGGTGTAAGGTTATTGCTATCGTCCCAGTTTCTAAAACTCACTACTATGCTGATGTATTTTTCAATATATCCAGCATTATATGAAAAACACATCACTATGCTGTAGCAATGCATTAAAAAATTAATAAAGTAAATGTAGCCAGCGGTGCCAGGCACAACAAACCTCGCCCAACACCAGTTACTTAATTGCTGTTAAATACTGACTCGTCTCTGCCAATTAGTGTCAGTGCACAGTTAAAGTCCAAGGTAATGGAGCAAATGTTTTCAAGTTACGCCCTCTGAAAATCTGTAATCTTGCGTTTGACCTTTCAGGGTCACTCATGATCAAAGGTCATGCTGCCAAATGAAAGCCCATATGAGATTTCCTATATCATGGTAATAGTAAGCATCTCTATCTTCAACGAGTTTCGAGTTATACTCCCTGAATATCCGTGTTCATGAGTTTGACCTTTCAAGGTCACATACAGTCAAAGGTCAAGATACCAATTAAAAACCCATACGGGATTTCCTATATCTTGATAATAGTAAATATCTGTCTATCTTCAACCAGTTTTGATTATAGGCCCCTGAATATTCATGACCTTAGGTTTGACCTTCCAAAGTCATTGAAGGTCAAGGGTCTTCCTGCCAAATGAAAGCCCATATTACGAGTTCCTGTATGTTCATAAAGTAAATATCTTTATTTTACACCGTTTTCAAGTTATAGCCCTCCGAAAATCCGTGACCTTGATTTTACTCTTTCAGGGTTACTTGATTAACTCAAAATTTAATCACTTTCCTTGGGGACCAGAGCCCATATGTCCTGAAAGTTTCATGTAATTTCATTCAGCCGTTTTTCCATGATGTTGCTAACGAACAAAGAAACAAACAAACAAAGAAACGACCAAAAACAATACCTCGTCGGGCTCCACGAAAGCCCATATTAAGAGTTCCTGTATGTTCTTATTCCGCTGAGTGCCAGCAGATTTTGGACTCTCGTGGAGACGTGGTTCCATCCAATTTTCGACCCTTTTTTTGTGCTAGGTAGGTTAAGAATGATGAAAAAACACGGAGAACAACTATAAAAATACTCACAGAAGCCATTTAGGTCGATTTTGAGGTCGATTCTCCCTGACCAGGCAGCTGAAAACTTCGGAGTTACGCCAATAGACTTTATCAGCAGCCTCCGACACCCAGTGAGTTGAATTAGATCTTCGTTTTCTTCATCAGTATCTATGCTATTCGAGCCGAAAACACTCTTGTTGGGTATATAGATGATATTGGAAGGCCTAGAGAGGCCTAGAGAGGCACGGGAATATCCCAGCCAATTTTTTGGCACCTAATTTGAATTTTCGAATTTTGGCAATTTGGCAATATCAAATTGCTGCTGTACATGTTTGTCAATGGCACTGTCCGCGCATATAGGGGCCAAAGTACATGTACGTCGTTGGCACAGGGCGGGTTAATAGTAAGTATCTTTATCTTCAACTGGAGACAGGATGACACACTCTCTATTTACCCATCCACACACACACACACACACACACACACACACACACACACACACACACACACACACACACACACACACACATTTACTTGCACTTAACTCCAAAGGGGCTAAGTATGAGTAAATGTCCTTTGAAAATCCGTGACCTTGATTTTGACCTTTCAAGGTCATCCAATTACCTCCAAAGTTTAAACACTTTCTTTGGGGACCAGTGCCCACATATTGTGAAAGTTTCATGTAATTTTATTCAGCCGTTTTTCCTTTATGTTGTTAACAAAGAAAGAAACAAAGAAACAAACTCGATCAAAAACAATACCTCACCAGCTTCCATCTAGGCAAGGTAATGAATGTCGGACTTTCCTATTGTCAATATGCTCGAGAACAAGAGTCATTAACATTGCTAGCTCGCTTTTCTTAAGTTCCAAGCTTCCTCTTAGAGCATGGCCAGTATTTGTTGACAAAAGAATCTCCTGGCTGAACAGGAACAAGCTGGAAAATAAACTGTGCCCAGCAATATGACTGGTCAGAAAACTCGAGTTCTTTCTCGTAACAAGCTGTACGGTATTTGGTAACCCTGAAATGCTAAATCTTTTCAACCAAAGAGCCCGTATTCATAGTGAGAAAGTCTTGGCAAGCCGCACATCACTTTGAATGCCGAGAAGTGATGCTTGACACTGCTATATAACTGTCACTATTAACCATCACTTTGCTCTTATTTACGTTTCATTGCAAGGCACGACACTCAGAGACATTCAAAAACTTTCCATTACTCAGTCTTGTTCTCGTCCACTATTAAAAGCAGCACTGCCTAAGCGGTATACATAAAATCTGAGATATTCCAACCTTCACCATTCATTTCCAGTCACATCCCTCTCTTCATACTCGTTTTTTTTTTTTTTTACCTATAGCCCCCTATATGTATGGTAATTCCTCGATTATCAGACATAATAGAGTTAAAGGCATAATAACTGGACACAGACAATGACCAGATACAGAGCAATAACCTCTACTGTACCCATACCCAACATATACCCAACCTATATGTACAATACCCGACCTTTTTGGCCGTGTTCTGCGGACTTTTGACTATTTTTAGACATCAAAACACACATTGCAATATGCAATATAAACCTAAACACTAAGAAAACAATGCATTAACAACAGCCAAAAAAACTACCAATATGCACAGAACCCCTCCTAATTTTGGCAGGATTCTGCAGTTTTTCGGCTCGTTTTAGACATCAAAACACACATTGAAATATGCAAGATAATCCTAAATATTATGGAAATAATGCATAAACAACAACAACAACAAAACTACCAATATGCACAACCCTACCAATATGTACAGTACCCTTCCTAATTTTGGCAGTGTTATGCGGTATTTCGGCTCTTTTTAGACATCAAAACACTGGAATATGCAGTATAATCATGAACACCAAGAAAATAATGAACAAACAAAAACATCAACAGCAACAACAACAACAACAAAACTACCAATATGCACAACCCTACCTCCTAATTTTGGCAGTGTTCTGCGGTCATTCGGTTCTTTTAGACATCAAAACGCACTTTGGAATATGCAATATAATCCTGAACACTAAAAAAGCAGTGAATAAACAACAAACAAACAAAAAAAGCCCTACCGATATGCACAGTATCCCTCCTAATTTTGGCAGTGTTCTGCGTCTTTCGGCTGTTTTTTGACACTGAAACACACATTGCATTATGCAATATAATCCTAAACACTAAGAAAACATTGCGCAAACAAAAAAAAACTACCTATATGCACAATACCCCCTCCTAATTTGGCAGTGTTCTGTGGTCTTTTGGCTGTTTTTAGACATCAAAACACACATTGCAATATGCAATATGATCATAAACACTAAGAAATCAGTGGAACAACAATAAAAAACAGAGTACATTACCACCCAGTGAGCGGCAGACATGCATCGTAACCCACCAGGCTGCAACAGGTCTACAGGTATCTCGTGGTCTAATGGCTAACACAGCCACCTACCAAAGGTCAAAGAACTCCTCCCCCTCCATCTGCTGAAGCTGGCCGACGAGTGGGGATGTGCAGTGAGGTGATGGAACCCTACCCACCTCAGGACTCTCTGAAGACAGCCACATAAGCACATATAATGGCGATTCGGTGGCTGTTGATGTGCTTGTTGCGGGTCCTAGATTAAAGACTAGGGTTAAGCGGGTGGTGTTGGTGGTCGTGTTGGGAAGAAGGGGCTGGCATTCGTGGGTGAGGCTGGCTTGATGAAGAAGTCGATCTTCGTCTGAAGATAGGTGTGACAATTTTGTCGGATGAAGACAGTGTCCGTGATTGCCTGCAGATCCATTGCCAGATTGTGTGGCACCAGCTCCCTGTCACAGTGAACGTGCTTGGCATATTCGAACACCTGCTCAGTGCCGGCCCGCAGCACACTAAGACGAGGGAGTGATGGAGTGGCAGGGTGGCCAGAATCTGGGTCCCCATCCTCATCTTCGTTGCTTTCCTCTGTCTGTCCTGAATAGACAGCAGCGGTGTCTCCTCATCAGACAACGTCTGATAACGTTGATCGCCACCATTGTCGCCCAACCAATCCCTCACTTCGTTAATGTACACATTCTCACCCGCATTTCGTAGCCAAAGGTGGAAATCG
The DNA here is from genome assembly GCF_032717465.1 of Coenobita brevimanus. Classification (NCBI taxonomy): domain Eukaryota; kingdom Metazoa; phylum Arthropoda; class Malacostraca; order Decapoda; family Coenobitidae; genus Coenobita; species Coenobita brevimanus. The sequence continues at coordinate 28,546,596 of NC_137009.1, forward strand.
TCCAAGTCAGATCTTTCAAAATCGTGCACAGCCTGGCATCCTTGAAAGAGATGAGTCCAACCACTTTCCAAGGTTTTGATTGAGACTTCCTTCCAAGCATTGGCCCAGTTGAACACCACAGACTCGATGTTGTAAAGCCGCAGATTCTCCAGGGTCTGCTCCCCCTGTGTGTCAACCTCTTCCTCGTCCTCAAGCACCACCATCACCTCGTCATGGAACCTCCGACGGTACAGTCTCTAGGCTGCCATGATAGCACCTTGGTCCATTGGTTGAATGAGAGCAGTCATATTAGATGGCAGAAACATGCACCTAATATGGCCATCATCAGCAACCAAATCCTTCTCCGATGGATGTGCAGGGGCATTGTCGAGGATCAGGAGAGCCTTCACCTGGCCGCGAGGGATACCAAGTTCCTTCATTTGCAAACGAATAACCAACTTCACAAAGTGTTTGTGGAACTAGTCTCGGAAGATCTTTTTGGTAAACCAGACCTTCATAGAATGGTTCCACACAACAGGCAGGCTATCCATCAACCCACAGAGACAATGTGGCTGTTTTGTACACTCGCTCCAGAAAGTATCGGTGCAGAATATGTGTTTAATGTTATGACACACTGAACAAAGGAAACCGGAAATTGCGGTTCTGTCCTCCCACACGCAGGCATCTCTGACGATAGATGACTGCTATATCAGATACCTCTTGTGTCCTTCGTAATGAGTAGGGAATGGCCGTAAATGTTATAATATATACAGGTCTTAACAGGCTATCACTATCACATGGTCGAATAATTCCGGATGACATCGGACCCACAGTGCACCGATACTTTCTGGAGCGAGTGTACATCCAGCAATAATAGGTTTGAGGAGGCACATCCCGTTTGCACTGACACAGCACAACACAGAGACACATTGCTTGAACAACTTATGACCAGGTACAGTCTTCTCCGTGTCTTCTGCCAGGGTGTTGGTGGGCAAGGAGTGGAAGAACAGGGTAGTTTTGTTAGCACTGTACACCTGACCGAGAGCAAGGCCCTGCTTCAAGATCAAGCGCTGCACTTTCTGATGAAATGACTCAACATCCTCCACTGCCACAACCAAAGCCTCACCATGTGCCTTACACCCAGTAAGTACATGCTGAAGTTTGACCCGGAAGAGTCAACCCTCAGATGCCTTGAAGTCGTGTACATTGTGCAGGCGTGCAAACTTCTCAGCTGCAACCTTCAACAAACACGCCAGTACCCGGTTGCTTGTGGAACCAAACTAACACCTTCCAGTTGCCTTTGCGAGTGGTATCGCTGTAATCCTGTTTGTACTGAGCCAGCGTGCCCTGTGATTTCTTGATATCATACAAGGTTGAATGGGCCAAGTCATAATTATTCATGCAGAATGTGTGAACTTGGCATGCCTGCGTCAACCTTGCCCAAGATCTCATGCTTCTTCTCCAGAGTCAGAACCCTCCTCTTGCATTTCTCAGGTGTTGGTGGGGCCATCATCACACACATGAGAACACCACAGAGGAGAGTTAAAGCCTGCAGAAGGAAAGGCACCACCACAAATGCATCAATGGAAGCAGCCATTGTTTAACGTTAGCCAAGTATGTCCACAGGCTGAGAGACAAAAGCTGGAACTGAGGTGCAGTACCACTGGGGAGTGTACAGCATTACCATGTTTCTACCCACGCTTGGCTATAAGCACGCAAGCAAACAGTGGCACTTTGATTTACAAGTGCAAGGATCTTTTTCACTTGCCTAGGCAAATGTCACAATGGGGCAGAAACACTGGGACCCCATAAATCATGGGCCTAAGGGGTGGCCAAGTAATCAGGACAGTAAATGTGACTTTGACCATTCAGTGAGGGGGCAGATGGCTGTGCATGGCTGGGAGTTTGTGACTAATCCGTGTGGCAGGGGGATTTCACACCATTTGGTAGGGAGCTGAACAGCCATTCTCGCTCAGCTTGTCTTCCTGACGTGCTGCTGGAATGTTACTGGTGATCGGGGTGGCCGGGGGATTTTGACCTTTGGTAGGGAGCTGGAAAGCCTTGCTTGCTCTGCTTGTGGGTTACGGCATATTACCTGTGCGTGGACAGAGGTGCCAGTGAGCCACCCAGTGGACTTTCTTTACTTTGTAGGCATGCCAGCCACTGAAGCTGGAACTTTTATGTCCGGTTACGGACAAATAAATCTGGATATGGACCGAACAGAGCCAAGACCTAAGGTGCGTAAACAGGGCATGACTGGATACAAAAACGTCCGGATAATTGAGGGATTATGTATTTATAAGTGTATCTGTCTATCTATCTATCTATCTATATCTATATCTATCTATCTATCTATTTATCTATCTATCTATCTATCTATCTATCTATATATATATATATATATATATATATATATATATATATATTCAGTAAACTCAAATATTCTTTGTAATTCAGCCAAGCCCAATGCCAAATAATGTGAAATGCCAGATATTGCATATCTGGATCAATATTCAGCTTTGAGTCGGATATTGTTATTCTATGTTTCTTGACGCTCTATCCTAAAAACATTACCATATTTAAAAGGCGAAAACTAAGTATATAAAAACAATACAGTAATAATACATTACAGTACTACAGTACTGCACACAGTGTACTTGAGTGCAGGGATTGATGGGGAGTAACAGCACTGGAGGATTCACACTCATAAATAGTACAGTACACAGTACAACATAGGGGTAGTTTAACAATCATAATAGGGCACTAGGACATGTGCACTGACAGGATATTAACTTTGCAGTTCATTACAGTACAGTAGTTCGAATATAGAATGCCACATATTAGAATGAGAGCACAGCGGTGTTCTTGGCATGTCGGATGAGCCACGTCCATGACAGAGTCTGATTGGCTGGCACATTTTGGGCATTTTCATTGGCTCCCGAGTTTCGAGATTTCTGCTGGCGCCAGTTGGCTACCGCTTCAGAGCCGATTGACACATCTCAGTGCTGGATATTGTAACTGACTGCCGGTTATATCCTGTTTTGGCACTGGATGTTGCATAATTTAGTTGAATATTGCATTAATACAGGCAAGATGGCTGTGCTGCATATTACATTTTTTTTTTTTTTCACTAACAGATGATTGATAGTTTACTTATCTGATATATAAATTGCCTTTGTGTGTGGAGTCACTTGGAGGTACAGACTGACAAATGAAGAAGTGAAGGAGCCTTGTGGTGTGGATGTGGATGTGATAGGAAGCGTTAGGAGAAACACACTGAGGTGGTTTGGCCATGTGGAGAGGCTGGAGAGTGAGAGATTGACGAGGAGAGTGTATGTGAGTGAGGTGGAGGAGGGGGAGAGCGAGGGGAGAGGCCAAGGATGAGATGGAGGGATGGAGTGGTGAGGTATAAGGGAGAGGGGGGGGTGTGAGCTGGGAGCAGGACAGTGCAATGACAGGGGACAGGGGGACATGGAGACGATTTGTTTGTGGCTACCCCTTACGGGATTAAGGTGTCTGGTAATAGATAGATAGATAGACTTTCTGTGTGTCTGACTGTCTGTGTGTACTTGTCATATAAACTCAGAAATTACTAGGCCAATCTAAGTGAAACTTGGTCCATGGGGAGTAACTTAACCCGATGAGGAGAATAGGCACGTCAAAATTGGCTGAGGGGTATTGAGGGGGCGTGTCCTAAAAAAAAGGTCGAGTTTCTTCGGCAAATCTCAGCTGAGAATGTGGCAAGCCCCGACAGTAGACTTGTTCACATCAGTAAAACAGGAGCCCTAGGGGCAATATTGCATGTGGTGCAGCATAAGCATGTCAAAATTGAACTAGCAGACCTTCACAGTGAGCATACACTGTCAAACCGGAAACGGCTTCTGACTGCTGTCTATGTGATTTTCCTTGTTGTGGATTGGGTAAAATTCCCTCTCCTCACATGAAAAAGTCAGGCTTTCAATAACGGTAAAACTCTCTTTGTATATGGAGTCTTATAAGCTTCCTCTGCTGTGCACTTTATCATTATTATTATTATGTTATTGTTACCGGTAATGAGTGACAGTCTGGTGGGCACAAAAGAGAATATACAGTGACAGCAACGTTCCCCTGCCTATTATTATCGTTCTTAGTAGAATGTAAACTAACAACTCAGGGTGCCTACTTAGTGAAACATACCTTCAAAGAAGAGTTGTCTTTCTTCAGCAACAGCCTGGTCTGGAAGGGAAAATCAAGCAAGAAAGGCCCAGACCGAGGAGGAGTGATCCTGATCCAAAGCCCATACCAGGGAGCACATTGCTGCATCAAGGGAAACCTCAGAGGAGAGGGTGGCTGAGAATGCACTCAACCAGGTCAGGATGGCAGCAAGCAGAGCAGCTGAAATAGACTCATTCTACCATGAGGAGGACAAGGGACCGGGAAAGCAGGGCTGCCGCCAGGGCAGCTGAAACTGGGGATCAAATGAAGGTGAGGAAAACCATGAATCCAGGCAGCATGACTATTATCAAGGCAGTGGTGCCTGCAGATCAGACTGCCTACAGGAGGGAGAGGAACAGAGAGAGCATGGTTGCAACACTGCAATTCGAAGCTCAACAGCAGGGAAGAGACTCAACGACCAACTGAGGCAAGTCAGCGTTCATGTATGATGCAACAGTTGACTATACAGCTGCCCTAACCATACCTATTGGGTCTATGTTGAAAGACTGTGATGCCTGTGGGGCCAGGAAATTACCTGGGCATGTGGTGCTCTGGAGGCAAAGTTACTCTGTCCCTCCTTGCAGCTCCCCCGATCCACTGAATCAGCTTCTGCAGGGTGATACCGCAGCCTCTAAGCACTTCCTTTCCAGCATCCACCATTATAATTCAGTCTTTCAAATGACATTCTTTGGAGCTGACAAGAAGGTGGTCGAGGCAGGATACATGCCCACATTCAAGGTCCAGGGCCAAGTTTACCATTTGATGGGTAGTCTTGAGTCCCCACCTAATGAGGAGCCTGAGTTCCTCCAGATATACTTCATGAGACCCTGAGAGGGAGAGTAACCAAAGGTGCCAGGTGACTCTGGGCCTAAGACCGGACATTGTCCAGGCCCTGCAATATATATTTCATCAGCACAATGGCCTGGCTCGGTCTTTCAATACTGCCATGGAGCGGGGTCCCACTGATGAACATAAGATTATCAATTGTGCCGATAAACGACCGGAAAGTTAGCATGCCTATCGTTTCAATGCACCTGCTGCAGAGGAAGTCATTTTGGGGAGCCCCATGAGAAGTGGGACATCATCTTGCAGAAGGAGGACAGCCATCTGCAGTGGATTTTGGAGACTCACAGGTACTTTGATGCCCTGCAGTACTCAATCCTTCTGTGCCATGGCCAGGACAGCTACCACTTTATGTTCCCTTAGATGCATGGCAGACAGCCCAACTTCAGCAAGAAGGTGTCAGTGAACGACTTCTATGCTTAAAACATTGTCACCCATGAGGGCTCGCCTAACCACCTGCTTTGCTGCAAACAGCTCTTCCATCAGTATCTGGTCGACATGTATGTGAAGAATACTGGTCGACATGTATGTGAAGACTGAGAGCGAACGTCTGCTGTACTTGTGCCAGAATCAAAAGTCTGTATGAGCCAAGTCGTATGCTCACCTCGTGGATGCCGTGGAGAATGATGGCAATGTGAAAAACCATGGACTGCTGGTCATCCTTCCCTCGACCTTCACTGGTGGCCCCCGATACATGCACGAATGGACGGAAAATGCCATGATCTGTGTTTGAACATACAGTTGACCCAGCCTGTTCATCACCTTCACATGCAATATCCAAAGTGGGAGATCACCCGGGATCTCTTGCACTGCCAGGTGGCCCATAATTGGTACGACCTCATTGCCAGGGTGTTGAGACAGGTCATCAACCTAATGACCCTCATCACCAAGGGTAATGCCTTAGGCGACACCACATGCCACATGTACACCACTGAAGGACAGAAGCAAGGCTTTCCCCATGCCCACATCCGGGTATGGTTGGCTGAGCATATCCATGCCAATAAATATCGATGACTTTATTGATGCTGAGTTGCCCCATCTCCAGTCAGACCTTGGTTTCTTTGAGGTAATTCACATGCAGATGGTGCATGGCCCCTGTAAGGGAGTCAACCACAGACGTCCATGCATGAAACAACATCTGTACCTAGGGCTACCCAAGGCAGTTCCCGGCACACACGCAAATAGGTGACGATGGGTACCCCCTGTACTGCTGACGAAAACGGGTGAGGGTGGGTTCAGGAGAATACAAATGCAAATCGTTGATGACCGTGGTCACGCAGTCCAGAGGCCCATGGAACGTGAAACTAGTTGGATTGTCCCCTACTACCTGGTGCTCTTCAAGACTTTCAAGGCTCACATCAATCTCGAATTCTGCAATTCAGTGAAGTCAGTCAAGTACATCTGCAAGTATGTAAACAATGGATCGGACATGACCATCTTCAATCTTCGAAATGCCAACCGAAACACGAGATCAGCTGCTACCAAATGGCCTGCTACATCAGCAGCAATGAGGCTGCCTGGCACATCTTCAACTTCCTCATCCACGGACGACACCCGCCTGTGGTTCGCTTGGTTGTCCTCCTGCAGAATGGGCAGAGGGTCTACTTCACACAGAGAATGTCCAGCAACAACTGGAGAGGCCCTGTCCAACAATGCTCATATATATATTGTTATGGAACAGAGAGATAATGAACACTTCAAGTGAGAATACTAAAATCACTACTGTCCCGCAAAGTTCCAGGTTCAAAACAAAAGACTTAGGTAAAATTACAAGTTAAAGTTTAATGCTCAAACTAACAACTAAACATTCAGGACTCATAAGGATAATGTAATGGCAAAACAGGTTACATATATGGTTAACTGCAATAGCCTCTATTAACACGAATTTAGGAAGAGCAAATTTATCTAAGTCAGCGCTGATAAAATGAGAAAACCGGATAATGCTCAGTTAAAGCAAGATATAATATTATTACAGATACAAAATATTACTAATACTGGCTGACAGCAAAAACTCCACCAGGCCCACGAACCAACGCCCGATGCTATACAGTACAAGAAAAATGGTAACAACACTTATACTCAAATTATACAGCAGCTAGATGGTTGGAGACTTCCTGAGCACTCACAAAAACAATAACACACTATACAGGGGAGGACAGAGATGTGAACAAAATGGGGAGTAGATCTAAGTGGCAACTAATGCAGAGACTGAGCTCATTATATAGGGGGCCGGCAGAGCTTGATTCAACTTGTAAGAAGGACGCACAGATGAAGGCATAGGGGACAAAGAGTTGACACTCCTGCTCTGAACAACAGAAAGAACGACTTACTCTACTATAAGGGGGAGAAGGGGGGAGTGAGGTAGAACACGCAAGCCTGGTCACTATGGAAGCCACGTGGCGAATCGTGATCAAACATGCAGCATACTGTCATTAGAATTATACAAAGGATGATGAAATCATAGGCTATGTAACACCTCCCCACAAAGAAAAAGAAATTTACAAAGGAAATTTCTTATTACTCTAAAACAATCTGTCTAAAGTCTAGATAAGCAATCTGCAATAACATTTTCTTTCCCTTTGACATGTATGTCTAATGAATAATCCTGAAGAAGTAGACTCCATCATTTCAATCTCTGATTTTTATCTTTAAACTTACTAAGGAATTTCAGTGGGTTATGATCGGTATAAATGACTATGGGGTCAAAACCAGAACACAAATAAAATGAAAAATGCTGTAAACCCAAAATCAAGGCCAAAAGCTCTTTCTTAATAGTTGAGTAGTTCTTTTGAGGTGGAGTGAACTTCTTACTGTAATAAGATACAGGGTGTTCAATACCCTGATCATCCTCTTGCAGCAAAACAGCAAACAGCTCCTGCATCGCTTGTGTCAACAGCCATCTTAAAAGGCTTAACAAAATTTGGAGTAGCGAGCACTGGCTGACTTAATAGGATAGTTTTAAGTTTACTGAAAGAGGATTCACAGTTATCGGTCCAGACAAATTTAACTCCCTTTTTCAGTAGGTCTGTAAGTGGTGATACAAGAATTGAAAAGTTAAGAACAAATCTCCTGTAATAACCTACCATTCCCAAAAATCTTTGTAGCTCTTTCCTACTTTTAGGTCTGGGAAGATCACTTATAACCTGAACCTTAGCTCCTGGCGGTGCAACGTGTCCATCACCAATTACGTACCCAAGGTACTGAACTTTAGCTTGACCAAACTCACACTTTGATAAATTAGCTACAAGATTAGCCTGAACCAAACACTCAAGAAATTTACTGACATGGCATAGGTGATCTTTCCGGTTGTCACTGAAGATTAATACATCAATATAAACAACACACCCTGCCAAACTCTCTGTTACAACATTCATGAGCTTCTGAAAAGTGGCTGGTGCATTCTTCATACCAAATGGTATTACAGAACATGCAAAAGTCTTTCCTAGTGTACAAAACATGAGATCTCCCTAGCACGTTCAGTCATAGGTACTTGCCAGTATCCCTTTAACAATGAAACCTACTTATGTACCTAGTCTTTCCGGTCTTGTCTATGCAATCTTCCACGTGAGGGAGAGGGTAAGTGTCTGTTTTGGTTATCTGATTAACACGTCTGTAGTCGATGCAAAGCCGCTGTGACCCACCTGGCTTAGGAACTAGAGTGACAGGAGAACTCCACTCGCTCTGACAGGGCTCAATCATCTTGTGGTCCAACAGGTAGCCAAGCTCCTTCTCGATGAGAGGAACTTTCACTGGGTTCACACGGTAAGGAGGCGGTTTAATTGGCTTTGCGTCTCCAACATTGACATCATGCATCAACACAGTGGTTTTTCCTGGAGTGTCACGGAACACTTGCGGGTACTCCTGCAGTGATGCCGAAAACTCCTGCCTTTCCTCAGGAGCTAGATGAGAAAGCTTAGTCTGGAGATCATTCATGATATCAGGATTCTTCCCCAAACTATCACTCAGGCTCATACTGCATGGGAGAACTTCACTTGCAGACTCGGGTGGAACAGCTACAGTGCAGACTGGGTTATTTTCGTCCCGCCTGTGATATAACTTTAGCATGTTGATGTGACAAAGTTGCTTGTTCTTTCTACGATCTGGTGTGGCGATAACATAGTTGACATCACTGAGTTTCTTCTCCATGAAATAAGGACCACTAAACTTGGCTTGAAGAGGTTGCCCATGCACCGGTAGTAGAATCAAAACCTGATCTCCTGGCTGAAAGTGGCGTAACCTGGACTTCTTATCATACCAAATGTTCATCTTCTGAGCAGCTCCTAAATTGTCTCTCGCCAGCTGTAAAGCAGTGGACAACCGTTCTTTGAACTTCATCAAATACTCCAACAGAGTTGACGTCATCTTCCTCCGACAGCCAGCATTCCTTGAGTAGCTTAAGGGGTCCTCTTACTTCATGGCCAAACAGTAGTTCAAAGGGTGAGAAGCCCAGTGATTCATTTGGAGATTCTCTTGTGGCAAATACAACGAATGGAAGACCTTTATCCCAGTCTTTCTGATGTTCCAAACAGTATTTCCTGAACATCGATTTGAGTGTTTGATGATTTCTCTCCAACACTCCTTGGGTCTGGGGATGGTAAGCTGAAGACGTGATCTGGGTGATGCCCAACTCTTTCAGAGACTGCTTGAAAACATTTGACATGAAATTACTTCCCCGGTCTGACTGTACCTCCTTGGGCAGACCAAACTTGGTGAAGAACCCTAGCATTTCCTTAACCACGTTCTTTTCTGAGATCTTTCTAAGTGGAATGGCTTCAGGATAATGTGTAGCCATATCAATCAGGGTCAACACATAAGAAAATCCTGAAGAAGTCTTAGGAAGAGGGCCCACAATATCCACCAACACAAGGGTGAATGGCGCCTCAAAAGGAGGAATGGGAACTAGAGGTGCAACCTTTTCAGTCTGATTACACTTCCCCACAACTTGACAGGTGTGACAAGACTTACAATACCAGGAAACATCTCTGAAGATACCTGGCCAGTAGAAGTGTTTCAAAATGCGTGCCACAGTCTTCCTCACTCCAAGGTGTCCTGCCAAACTGGAATCATGAGCCACTCTAATGATATCCTGCCTACAAACACGAGGGATGACAACTTGATGTACAACCTCCCATTCACAGTTGGCTGATGCTGTTGGGGGTGTCCACTTTCTCATAAGTACTCCTGACTTTATATAATAACAAGTAGAAGCACCAGCTGACTCTTCCTCACTGCAAGCAGAGTTAGCTAGACCTTTCAACTCAGGGTCAGCAACCTGCAACTCAGCCAACTCTTGACGAAACAAATTATCAACACTACGGGACACTGCCTCATCTGGTGAGTGGTCCAAATTAGCAAGAAAAGTGTCAGCTTGGATAACATCATCATCATCATTATCCTCTAAGTCACCATTAACTTTAGACTTAGCCCTAGTAACAGCACATGCAGAGAACACCTCAGGGACATCACAATCCTGGGTCGCAGTCACTGGTTCACTACACAACCGAGGAGCTGGACACACTTGACTTCCACCAATATCATTTCCAAGTAAGAATGTTACACCTGACATTCAGAGTGTCTCAACCAACCCAACCATAACTGAACCATTAACAAAACCAGACTCTAAATTCACTCTGCACAGAGGGACAGAGAAGTAATTATTCCCTACACCTTGTAAGATTACAGTTTCATCAGAGGAATTAACATTAGAGCCTAGAACACTGGTCAGCATAAGGGATTGGCAAGCACCTGTATCACGATATAATTTAACTGATTTCCCGTCATTACTGTCCAGAGGACTGACAAAACCATCAGACAGGAAATTAGCACATGAACTCTTGAGATGTCACCCACGTTACTGCTCAAAAGAGGAGCTTCATCATGAGAATTTAAGTTACCCCTCAAAGCAGGTTCAGTTAACTCGGTTAAAGAATTCTGGGAACTCTCAAGGGTGGACACTAGACCAATTGACTGAATATTTAAAGACTCCTTTTTGTTCACATCACGCTGTCTCCTGAAACATTTCTCCGTAGTATGACCAAGCTTACTACAATAAGTACATTTACTTTTCCGAAATCTAGAGGTGGAGCTGGTATTTACTTCCTGAGAAACATCTTCTTTATTCTCTTTCCTGTTACCTGTACTCTGAGTAGAGGCAACGTACTTACTCTCAGCTTTCCTTTTTTCTTTAGAATATCTCTTGTGAGTGAGAACATATTCATCAGCTAAAATTGCAGCATCAGACAAATTATCTATTCTTTTCTCATCAAGATATAGGCTTACATCTTTATTAATACACCTTTTGAAGTCCTCCAGCAAAATCATCTGCTTAAATTTATCAAAATCAGAATTTACATTCTTAGAATTTAACCACTGCTCTAACAGATCTTCTTTGATTTTTGCATACTCAACATGTGATTGCTTATCTTGCTTATAAGTTGTCCTAAATTTTACTCTATAGGCTTCAGGAACAAGCTCATAGGCCTTAAGAATCAAGCTCTTAATTACATCATAATTATCAGATTGATCCTGAGGCAAAGATGCATAAGTTACTTGAGCTTTACCAGTGAGAACACTCTGAAGGAGTACTGGCCAATACTTTTTGGGCCAATTAAAACCTGTAGCTACCCTCTCAAACAACTGAAAATACTTTGTTAAATCAGATTCATTAAAAGGAGGGACAAGTTTAACATTTTTAGCCACATCAAAATCATCAGAGCTAGATGATCCAGTTCCACCTTGTTTCATGCAATACTCATGGTCTGCCTGAATCCTAGCAAGTTTAATTTGTGCCTGAGCCTGTGCCTGTGCCTCCTGAATACGAGCCTGAGACTCAGCCTCCTTAGCCTCAGCCTCCTTAGCATGTGCCTGAAACTCAGCCTCCTTAGCACGAGCCTGAAACTCATCATCCTTAGCACGAGCCTCCTGCAGCGCTAGTTGTAACTTAGCTATTTCAATCTGCGTTTGCTCATCTGGAGGAGTTACATTAAACAAGCTTTTATTAATCATGCCAACAATTTGATCTTTAGAATGATGAGAGCGAACAGCAATTCCCAATTGTTGAGCCACAAACTTAAGTTCATTCTTTGTTTTGTTTTCTACATCACACACTGTTTGCACATTTGACAAAAAATCTTTGGCTTCATCAAGAGTAGTAATAGTAGACATCATGAATAAATCAGTCACAAAATATCAAGCAATATCCTTATGATAATTATCCTGCATATCCTGATAAGAGGTCGCCAAATTTATGGTACGGAACAGAGAGAATGATCACATCAAATGAGAATACTAAAATCACTACTGTCCCGGAAAGTTCCAGGTTCAAAACAAAAGACTTAGGTAAAATTACAAGTTAAAGTTTAATGCTCAAACTAACAACTAAACATTCAGGACTCATAAGGATAATTTAATGGCAAAACAGGTTACATATATGGTTAACTGCAATAGCCTCTATTAACATGAATTTAGCAAGAGCAAATTTATCTAAGTCAGCCCTGATAAAATGAGAAAACCGGATAATGCTCAGTTAAAGCAAGATATAATATTATTACAGATACAAAATATTACTAATACTGGCTGACAGCAAAAACTCCACCAGACCCACGAACCAACGCCCAATGCTATACAGTACAAGAAAAATGGTAACAACACTTATACTCAAATTATACAGCAGCTAGATGGTTGGAGACTTCCTGAGCACTCACAAAAACAATAACACTGTACAGGGGAGGACAGAGATGTGAACAAAATGGGGAGTAGATCTAAGTGGCAACTAATGCAGAGACTGAGCTCATTATATAGGGGGCCGGCAGAGCTTGATTCAACTTGTAAGAAGGACGCGCAGATGAAGGCATAGAGGACGAAGAGTTGACACTCCTGCTCTCAACAACAGAAAGAACGACTTACTCTACTATAAGGGGGAGAAGGGGGGAGTGAGGTAGAACACGCAAGCCTGGTCACTATGGAAGCCACGTGGCGAATTGTGATCAAACATGCAGCATACTGTACATTAGAATTATACATAGGCTGTGTAACAATATATATATATATATATATATATATATATATATATATATATATATATATATATATATATATATATATATATATATATATATATATATATATATATATATATATATAGATAGATAGATAGACAGATAGATATAGATAGATAGACAGACAGATAGATAGATAGAGAGACAGGGTGGAGCTTATTTTTTTTTTTTTTAGTTTAAAAAATTACCTTCTTACCCCTTAATTTTGTTCGAATATATGAAAACAAAAATTCAGGCAAAATAACAGTAAATTCAGTGAAGATTTACTTGTAATTGAACAACACTGATGTTCTGAATGCATCTAATAATGGTTCCGCATAGGGCATTCTTGAAAATAGTGAAGCATATCACTTTACCAATGTGACCTACAGTTAGCCAACCATATGATTGTATCATAATCACCCTGCATGTTAGCTGATGATGTACACCCGAAAGCACTAATCTCTCCCCCCTAATAGCCGGAGTCGCGGCCAGTGAGCGACCAGGCGATCGAACACCCCACATCCACCGTCCCTACCCCAGCCCCAAAGCGTTGTTGGATATATGTGGGACGGCCAGAGCTGGTGATGTTACAATGTGTCATGACTGTTTTTATATACAATCAGAACCAGTAGGGGTAAGTATATAAAGGCAATTAATGTGTAATACTATGCTGGTATCCACAACATACGAGAAAGGCACGAAAATGAAAGAAGACATACGACGTATTATGTTAGTGACTATATACTTACATACTATATTATAATGTAACTACAGATAAATATAGTATAGCATCTGATGAAAGATGTGATGTCGTTTCTTATACATTCTCACTCCCACCTCCATCACCCTTCTCTCTGATTTGCTGTCTCCACCAAACGCCTCTCATACCCTGTCATCCCCATCCCCATCCATTGTTAACCAACATAAAGATAATGATGAAATAATCTGTAAAGTATTAATCATATTGTATTATCACACGCTTCTGCATTATCACCAACAAATATAAAACATACAATACTCCGGTATACCTGCCAACCATTTCATCCTGTTGTAAGGTGTTACATGACATACACACTGCAAGTTGGACCTTGTGTTACAATGACATACGGTTGTTTATCGTTAACACAGGTTATGTGGCTTTGGACGTCCATTAATCCATATGAGCGTGGTAATTTAAGCCTTACATTATAAACTCGTAAGGATTATGTTCCTGTCATTATAGGATGAACGAAACGTATCAGGGATCGGCTCTGACGAACCACGAACTCTGTTTTAACGAAAATATTCCGACCACTTGTCACAATAGTGACACAGTGTCATTATGTATATGACTGAATGTGGGTCAATCGTATACATAACGACATTGTGTCACTGTTGTGTTAAAGCAGAGTTCGTGGTTCGTCAGAGCCGATCCCTGATTCGTTTCGTTCATCGAATAATGACAGGAACATAATCCTTACGAGTTTATAATGTAAGGCTTAAATTACCACGCTCATATGGATTAATGGACGTCCAAAGCCACACAACCTGTCTTAACGATAAACAACCGTATGTCATTGTAACACAAGGTCCAACTTTCAGTGTGTATGTCATGTAACACCTTACAACAGGATGAAATGGTTGGCAGGTATACCGGAGTATTGTATGTTTTTTATTTGTTGGTGATAATGCAGAACCATGTGATAATACAATATGATTAATACTTTACAGATTATTTCATCATTATCTTTATGTTGGTTAACAATGGATGGGGATGGGGGATGACAGGGTATGAGAGGCGTTTGGTGGAGACAGCAAATCAGAGAGAAGGGTGATGGAGGTGGGAGTGAGAATGTATAAGAAACGACATCACATCTTTCATCAGATGCTATACTATATTTATCTGTAGTTACATTATAATATAGTATGTAAGTATATAGTCACTAACACATAATACGTCGTATGTCTTCTTTCATTTTCGTGCCTTTCTCGTATGTTGTGGATACCAGCATAGTATTACACATTAATTACCTTTATATACTTACCCCTACTGGTTCTGATTGTATATAAAAACAGTCATGACACATTGTAACATCACCAGCTCTGGCCGTCCCACATATATCCAACAACGCTTTGGGGCTGGGGTAGGGACGGTGGATGTGGGGTGTTCGATCGCCTGGTCGCTCACTGGCCGAGACTCCGGCTAACAGGGGGGAGAGATTAGTGCTTTCAGGTGTACGTCTGTTATAGTAGCATGTGTCAAATTTTTCACATTTCAATTCCATATATGATGGTTGCCAAGAAGTTGGAGCATGACTTGGGAATTCTAAAGATATTTTAGTTAATTCAATATAATTTGGTTTTGCTTGGTAAAAAGCTACATAAAAATAGCGACCTTCTGACGTTTTTGTGGAATTTTCGATAATTCTGAACTTGCCTTACTGAATGCTTTTTATGAAAACATGTGTGTAAAATTACCTGAAAATAATGAAAAATGATTGCCAAGTACCTGCTGTTATAAAACATATTACATATTATGTATATTATGTGAAATGTACTGCTGTTTTTTTGCCTTTATCACCAGTTGAAACGTCTTCGTCAGCGTGTTGAAGATGACTTGTCCGTCAGTCCTACCACCCTAACCAATGGGAATTGACGTACAATGGCTTCTAAAAAAGAGAACTAGACTGGGGACATTCACGCATATGAGCGACCCACTTAGAACTGGCAGAAAGTTGTTGCCCTCTGAACTCCCAGCTCTGCAAGACTTTCTGAGAAATGGGCTATGCGGAGAGAACAAAGTTGTGAAGTGAGGAACTACCCAGCAGCCAGTCTTGCAAAGAACATTTACCTTGAAATACTTGAAAAGTGAAAACAAGCAAACAGTTCTTTTGTAGCCTCTGTTGTAAATTCACGAGTCAATCTTAAATAAGATCCAAGAGAACTGGGAGCAGGCCAAAAACATATCTCTTGGGAGAGGAAAGTCAGATGTCCAAGAGTCTTTTACTGGCAAACTGTACAAGGTTTTTAACATCTTCAACTGCAAGTGTAAAATTGTTCTTTGCTCTTAATTTGGCTGCCCTGCAGATGCTGGTTGCAAAAAAGCTCACATTAACAGTACATGTCCTAACGAGATGAAGATTCCTGTGAAGGAACTTGCTTTCATTAAAGGTATGAGAGACAAGACTGGTGCTATTGGACTATGTCAGAGTGGCTTGCAAGATCTGTCTGAGCACAACGGACGAGTCAAAAAGCAAAAGCGGCAAGGAGACGAAAGAAGATGGCTTGCTGAATATAAGCAGACAAGTATGCAGATGTTTCAATGCCATCAAATGATATAAATTTTTCTGATTATGAAAATGAAGAACAAATAGCTGATGCTCAATGTGCCAAGGATGGAAGTTATGAAAGGATTTTAGAAATACCAAACACGCCTTCCACCTCCAATAAAAAGTCAGACTAAAACAAATTAGAAATATGTAATGTTGTTATGCAGAGCATCAGATATGATGTTGGCCTGCGTTTCACAGCTGCCATCACCACTGCTGTCTTTATGAATGCTGGCTTGATCACTGAAGAACAGAAGGACTTGTAGTTGTTAACAGTAAAGCATGAGGGCCCAAGAAAAATTATGAAATCTCTGGATCATGAATTTGATGATCTATGTAAGAAGAGTGAAATTGACTGCACCTTCTTTAACGGCCGTCAGGATACAATTAAAGTTATGTTGACAGCAAGACAATTCAGACTGTCATTTCCCCAGCATCATCAAAGAAGAGCATTATTCTGTACGCAGTGAGCCTCGTGGACGATATCTCTACCACTTTACTCCTGAGCAAGGCTCAAAGAGAATAAAAAAAAAAAACTTGAAGTTACTGCTGAAAATCTTCTAGATTTCATGAAGAAGGGCATCCAATCGCCTACAGGCGATTGGAGGTGATTCTACAAATGTCAACAGTGGCTGGGAGGGTGGTTCCATGCACTGGGTAGAGGTCAAGCTTTGCTGTAGGTTGATCTGGTTGGTTTGTGCTCTCCACACTAACGAGTTACCCCTGTGACACGATTTCTGCACTGGATGGGAAGACCTTGTCTAACAACAAGTGGACGGGTGACTTTGGCACCATACTTGACCTGCTACAGAACTTGAAATTGATCCTTCATTCATCAAACTCTCAGTTTGAGAGCCTCTTATTTCACTGAGAGACAATGACGCAAAGGATCTTTCTGCTGGTGACGAGTACTGGTATAGGATCACACAGGCCATAAGGACAGGAGAGCTTCCCACAGATCTGGCCCTTCTTGAAATTGGTCCAGCGAGCCATTCAAGGTGGTTGACAACAGCAAACAGGCTTTGTCGCAAATGGGTTTCAAAATATGGCCTTAAAGGCAACATCCTGAACAACTTAAGTGGAATACATCGTTGGCGTGTACTACCCCTGCTGGTTCAACATCAGAATAAAACACTCTTGGGTGGAAGGTCTACGCCACATATTGTTTCAGCTTCGGCTATTTAGGCTGCAAAAGAAAGCGGTAGTGGATGCTGTTTTGCCAGCCACCCAGCGCTCAGCATGGTTTGCATTCAGTGAAATGATAATCCAGACATTCTTGTGCTCAGATGACAGTGAGAAGATTGTTGACATAAGGTGTGAAGACGATGAGATACTGGGAGATCTTTATGTACGTCCAAGGAAGACACTTCCATCAACCCCAAAGCTCCTTCCCTGTTGGAGCTGATAGACTGGTCTGACGGGGTATATGAACTTCCTTTGACATGTGAACTGACTACCGCGGAAGTAAAGAATTTAACTAATGAGCCCATGCAAGTTCCATGGTGGCCGTTTCATGTTCAGTCTATAGAGAGATGTGAGAAATATGTCACAGAGGCAGCAGGCAGGGTGTATAGACATGAGAAACGTGAGAGCGGTATCAGAGGCTAAGAAGCAAGTCGACGCCTGACGTCCAAGAACGAATCAAAGCAAGACTTAATAAGACGTTGTTTATACACATTTTTTTAAATTGATGTCATTACTCTCTAATAATGATTTGTGATTACAAGGATATGTTTTATGATTACTAGGGTATGTTTTAAGGAGTGAAACTAAAATTTCGATTGCATTGCCTGACATTTTGAGAAACTATAATTAATATAGTTTACCGAGAGCAGTTATGTGCTTTTTAATCAAATGTAGATTTACCGAGCTAAATGTTGTGCAATCACAGTAATAGTAACAGATTTGAATTCTTCACATCCAAAAAAATTTTTTTCAAAACCCTCACTGAAGAAATTTGCAAAAATTAATTTTCACCTCCGAAAATGACACACCCCACTGTTACAGTCTAGTTGACATTGATGCTTAGTGTAAATTCTGAATCAGAATTTCCAATGTTATAAAATTTCCATCATGTTGAGCTACTTGGACAATATGCTGACATCTTCAGTTTTCTCCCATATACAGTATTTATATTTCAGCTGTATGTGTTTTACAGAATAAAAAAATTATATAGTACTGGTTCTATTGAAGTTTATTTGTAGTTTGTAGCAGATGCAAAATTGTTGCAACAAATATTTCTCATCAACTGAGAAATATATATATATATATATATATATATATATATATATATATATATATATATATATATTGTTACATAGCCTATGATTTCATCATCCTTTGTATAATTCTAACGTACAGTATGAGGCATGTTTGATCACGATTCGCCTCGTGGCTTCGATAGTGACCAGGCTTGCGTGTTCTACCTCACTCCCCCCTTCTCCCCCTTATAGTAGAGTAAATCGTTCTTTCTGTTGTTCAGAGCAGGATTGTCAACTCTTTGTCCCCTATGGCTTCATTTGCGCGTCCTTCTTACAAGTTGTATCAAGCTCTGCCGGCCCCTATATAATGAGCTCAGTCTCTGCATTATTTGCCACTTAGATCTACTCCTCATTTTGTTCACATCTCTGTCCTCCCCTGTATAGTGTATTTTTGTGAGTGCTCAGGAAGTCTCCAGCCATCTAGCTGCTGTATGATTTGAGTATAAGTGTTGTTACCATTTTTCTTGTACTGTATGGCCTAAGGCGTTAATTCGTAGGCCTGGCAAGGTTTTTGTGATTCATGTAGAGTTTTAAATGTCAGCCATTATTAATAATATTTTGTATTTGTAATAATATATCTTGCTTTAACTGAGCATTATCCGGTTTTCTCATTTATCAGGGCTGACTTAGATAAATTTGCTCTTGCTAAATTCATGTTAATAGAGGCTATTGCAGTTAACCGTATATGTAACCTGTTTTGCCATTACATTATCCTTATGAGTCCTGAATGTTTAGTTGTTAGTTTGAGCATTAAACTTTTAACTTGTAATTTTACCTAACTCTTTTGTTTTGAACCTGGAACTTTGCGGGACAGTAGTGATTTTAGTATTCTCACTTGAAGTGTTCATTATCTCCCTCTGTTCGGTAACATAAATTTGGCGACCTCTTATCAGGATATTCAGGATATTATCATAACGATATTGCTTGATATTTTGTGACTGATTTATTCATGATGTCTACTATTACTACTCTTGATGAAGCCAAAGATTTTTTGTCAAATGTGCAAACAGTATGTGATGTAGAAAACAGAACAAAGAATGAACTTAAGCTTGTTGCTCAACAATTGGGAATTGCTGTTCGCTCTCATCATTCTAAAGATCAAATTGTTGGCATGATTAATAAAAGCTTGTTTAATGTAACTCCTCCAGATGAGCAAACGCAGATTGAAATAGCTAAGTTACAGTTAGCCCTGCAGGAGGCTCGTCCTAAGAAGGCTGAGTTTCAGGCTCGTGCTAAGGAGGCTGAGTTTCAGGCTCGTGCTAAGGGGGCTGAGGCTAAGGAGGCTGAGTCTCAGGCTCGTATTCAGGAGGCACAGGCACAGGCTCAGGCACAAATTAAACTTGCTAGGATTCAGGCAGACCATGAGTATCACATGAAACAAGGTGGAACCGGATCATCTAGCTCTGATGATTTTGATGTGGCTAAAAATGTTAAACTTGTCCCTCCTTTTAATGAATCTGATTTAACAAAGTATTTTCAGTTGTTTGAGAGGGTAGCTACAGGTTTTAATTGGCCCAAAAAGTATTGGCCAGTACTCCTTCAAACTGTTCTCACCGGTAAAGCTCAAGTAACTTATGCATCTTTGCCTCAGGATCAATCTGATAATTATGATGTAGTTAAGAGCTTGATTCTTAAGGCCTATGAGTTTGTTCCTGAAGCCTATAGAGTAAAATTTAGGACAACTTATAAGCAAGATAAGCAATCCCATGTTGAGTATGCAAAAATCAAAGAAGATCTGTTAGAGCAGTGGTTAAATTCTAAGAATGTAAATTCTGATTTTGATAAATTTAAGCAGATAATTTTGCTGGAGGGCTTCAAAAGGTGTATTAATAAAGATGTAACCCTATATCTTGAGAAAAGAATAGATAATTTGTCTGATGCTGCAGTTTTAGCTGATGAATATGTTCTCACTCACAAGAGATATTCTAAAGAAAAAAGGAAAGCTGAGAGTAAGTACGTTGCCTCTACTCAGAGTACAGGTAACAGGAAAGAAAATAAAGATGATGTTTTTCATGAAGTAAATACCAGCTTAACCTCTAGATTTCAGAAAAGTAAATGTACTTATTGTAGTAAGCTTGGTCATACTACGGAGAAATGTTTCAGGAGACAGCGTGATGTGAACAAAAAAGAGTTTTTAAATATTCAGTCAATTGGTCTAGTGTCCACCCTTGAGAGTTCCCAGAATTCTTTAACCGAGTTAACTGAACCTGCTTTGAGGGGTAACTTAAATTCTCATGATGAAGCTCCTCTTTTGAGCAGTAACGTGGGTGACACTCTCAAGAGTTCATGTGCTAATTTCCTGTCTGATGGTTTTGTCAGTCCTCTGGACAATAATGACAGGAAATAAATATATCGTGATACAGGTGCTTGCCAATCCCTTATGCTGACCAGTGTTCTAGGCTCTAATGTTAATTCCTCTGATGAAACTGTAATCTTACAAGGTGTAGAGAATAATTACTTCTCTGTCCCTCTGTGCAGAGTGAATTTAGAGTCTGGTTTTGTTAATGGTTCAGTTATGGTTGGGTTGGTTGAGACACTCTGAATGTCAGGTGTAACATTCTTACTTGGAAATGATATTGGTGGAAGTCAAGTGTGTCCAGCTCCTCAGTTGTCTAGTGAACCAGTGACTGCGACCCAGGATTGTGATATCCCTGATGTGCTCTCTGCATGTGCTGTCACTAGGGCTAAGTCTAAAGTTAATGGTGACTTAGAGGATAATGATGATGATGATGTTATCCTAGCTGACACTTTTCTTGCTAATTTGGACCACTCATCAGATGAGGCAGTACCCCGTAGTGTTGATAATTTGTCTCGTCAAGAGTTGGTTGAGTTGCAGGTTGCTGACCCTGAGTTGAAAGGTCTTGCTAACTCTGCTTGCAGTGAGGAAGAGTCAGCTGGTGCTTCTACTTGTTATTATATAAAGTCAGGAGTACTTATGAGAAAGTGGACACCCCCAGCAGCATCAGCCGACTGTGAATGGGAGGTTGTACATCAAGTTGTCATCCCTCGTGTTTGTAGGCAGGATATCATTAGAGTGGCTCATGATTCCAGTTTGGCAGGACACCTTGGAGTGAGGAAGACTGTGGCACGCATTTTGAAACACTTCTACTGGCCAGGTATCTTCAGAGATGTTTCCTGGTATTGTAAGTCTTGTCACACCTGTCAAGTTGTGGGGAAGTGTAATCAGACCGAAAAGGTTGCACCTCTAGTTCCCATTCCTCCTTTTGAGGCGCCATTCACCCGTGTGTTGGTGGATATTGTGGGCCCTCTTCCTAAGACTTCTTCAGGATTTTCTTATGTGTTGACCCTGATTGATATGGCTACTCGTTATCCTGAAGCCATTCCACTTAGAAAGATCTCAGAAAAGAACGTGGTTAAGGAAATGCTAGGGTTCTTCACAAAGTTTGGTCTGCCCAAGGAGGTACAGTCAGACCGGGAAAGTAATTTCATGTCAAATGTTTTCAAGCAGTCTCTGAAAGAGTTGGCCATCACCCAGATCACGTCTTCAGCTTACCATCCCCAGACCCAAGGAGCGTTGGAGAGATATCATCAAACACTCAAATCGATGCTCAAGAAATACTGTTTGAAACATCAGAAAGACTGGGATAAAGGTCTTCCATTCGTTGTGTTTCCGCAAGAGAATCTCCAAATGAATCACTGGGCTTCTCATCTTTTGAACTACTGTTTGGCCATGAAGTAAGAGGACCCCTTAAGCTACTCAAGGAATGCTGGCTGTCGGAGGAAGATGACGTCAACCTGCTGGAGTATGTGATGAAGTTCAAAGAACGGCTGTCCACTGCTTTACAGCTGGCGAGAGATAATTTAAGAGCTGCTCAGGAGAAGATGAAGACTTGGTATGATAAGAAGTCCAGGTTGCGCCACTTTCAGCCAGGAGATCAGGTTTTGATTCTGCTACCAGTTCAGGGGCAACCTCTTCAAGCCAAGTTTAGTGGTCCTTATTTCGTGGAGAAGAAACTCAGTGATGTCAAATATGTCATCTACACACCAGATCATAGAAAGAACAAGCAACTTTGTCACATCAACATGCTAAAGTTATATCACAGGCGGGACGAAAATAAACCAGTCTGCACTGTAGCTGTTCCACCCGAGTCTGCAAGTGAAGTTCTCCCATGCAGCATGAGCCTGAGTGATAGTTTGGGGAAGAATCCTGATATCATGAATGATCTCCAGACTAAGCTTTCTCATCTAGCTCCCAAGGAAAGGCAGGAGTTTTCGGCATTACTGCAGGAGTACCCGCAAGTGTTCCGTGCCACTCCAGGAAGAACCACTGTGTTGATGCATGATGTTGATGTTGGAGACGAAAAGCTAATTAAATTGCCTCCTTACCGTGTGAACCCAGTGAAAGTTCCTCTCATCGAGAAGGAGCTTGGCTACCTATTGGAGCACAAGATGATTGAGCCCTGTCAGAGCGAGTGGAGTTCTCCTGTCCCTCTGGTCCCTAAGCCGGGTGGGTCACAGCGGCTTTGCATTGACTACAGACGTGTTAATCAGATGACCAAAACAGACACTTACCCTCTCCCTAGTGTGGAAGATTGCATAGACAAGATCAGAAAGGCTAGGTACATAAGTAAGTTTGATTTGTTAAAGGGATACTGGCAAGTACATATGACTGAACGTGCTAGGGAGATCTCATGTTTTGTAACACTAGGAAAGACTTTTGCATGTTCTGTAATGCCATATGGTATGAAGAATGCACCAGCCACATTTCAGAAGCTCATGAATGTTGTAACAGAGGGTTTGGCAGGGTGTGTTGTTTATATTGATGATGTATTAATCTTCAGTGACAACTGGAAAGATCACCTATGCCATGTCAGCAAATTTCTTGAGCGTTTGGTTCAGGCTAATCTTGTAGCTAATTTATCAAAGTGTGAGTTTGGTCAAGCTAAAGTTCAGTACCTTGGGTATGTAATTGGTGATGGACATGTTGCACCACCAGGAGCTAAGGTTCAGGTTATAAGTGATCTTCCCAGACCTAAAAGTAAGAAAGAGCTACAAAGATTTTTGGGAATGGTAGGTTATTACAGGAGATTTGTTCTTAACTTTTCAATTCTTGTATCACCACTTACAGACCTACTGAAAAAGGGAGTTAAATTTGTCTGGACCGATAACTGTGAATCCTCTTTCAACAAACTTAAAGCTATTCTATTAAGTCAGCCAGTGCTCGCTACTCCAAATTTTGCTAAGCCTTTTAAGATGGCTGTTGATGCAAGTGATACAGGAGCTGGGGCTGTTTTGCTGCAAGAGGATGATCAGGGTATTGAACACCCTGTATCTTATTACAGTAAGAAGTTCACTCCATCTCAAAAGAACTACTCAACTATTGAGAAAGAGCTTTTGGCCTTGATTTTGGGTTTACAGCATTTTTCATTTTATTTGTGTTCTGGTTTTGACCCCATAGTCATTTATACCGATCATAACCCACTGAAATTCCTTAATAAGTTTAAAGATAAAAATCGGAGATTGACAAGATGGAGTCTACTTCTTCAGGAGTATTCATTAGACATACAACATGTCAAGGGGAAAGAAAATGTTATTGCAGATTGCTTATCTAGACTTTAGACAGATTGTTTTAGAGTAATAAGAAATTTCCTTTGTAAATTTCTTTTTCTTTGTGGGGAGGTGTTACATAGCCTATGATTTCATCATCCTTTGTGTAATTTTAACGGACAGTGTGCTGCATGTTTGATCACGAGCGTGTTCTGCCTCAGTCCCCCTTCTACCGTTATAGTAAAGTCGTCCTTTCTGTTGTTCAGAGCAGGATTGTCAGCTCTTTGTCCCCTATGGCTTCATTTGCGCGTCCTTCTTACAAGTTGTATCAAGCTCTGCTGGCCCCTATATAATGAGCTCAGTCTCTGCATCATTGCCACTTAGATCTACTCCTCATTTTGTTCACATCTCTGTCCTCCCCTGTACAGTTATTTTTACTGTGAATGCTCAGGAAGTCTCCAGCCATCTAGCAGCTGTGTGTAATTTGAGTATAACTGTTGTTGCATTTTTTTCTTGTACTGTGTAGCATAAGGTTGATTCTTAGGCCTAGTAAGGTTTTTGTAATTTATGTAAGGTTCTTATTGTCAGCCATCATTAATAATATTTTGTATCTGTAATAATATATCTGGCATTCATTGAGTATTATCTGGTATCTCATTTTAACAGGGCTGACTTAGATAAATTTATTCTTGCTAATTTTATGTTAATAGAGGCTATTGCAGTTAACCATATATTTAACTTGTTTTTTTGCCATTACATTATCCTTATGAGTCCTGAATATTTTGTTGTTAGTTTGAGCATTAAACTTTAACTTGTAATTTTACCTAACTCTTTTGTTTTGAACCTGGAACTTTACGGGACAGTAGTGATTTTTAGTATCCTCACTTGGAGTGTACATTATCTTCCTCTGTTCCGTAACAATATATATATATATATATATATATATATATATATATATATATATATATATATATATATATATATATATATATATATATATATATATATATATATATATATATATATATATATATATATATATATATATATATATATATATATATATATATATATATATATATATATATATATATATATATATATATATATATATATGTATATATATGGAGAGATGGGGTGGAGAGGTATATGAGAGAGGGGGGTGTGAGTTGGGAGCAGGGGAGTGAAATGGCGGGGAACAGGGCGACTTGGAGGCGATTTGTTTGTGGCCACCCCAAACGGGATTCAGGCGTCTGGCAATAGATAGATAGATATATGTGTGTGTGTGTGTGTGTGTGTGTGTGTGTGTGTGTATACATAGAGAGAGAGAGAGAGAGAGAGAGAGAGAGAGAGAGAGAGAGAGAGAGAGAGAGAGAGAGAGAGAGAGAGAGAGAGAGAGAGAGAGAGAGAGAGAGAGAGAGAGAGAGAGAGAGAGATTTGGCACCGCCCAAAACGTTTTTTTGGTAAATATCTTTAAAAGTTATTCCGCAAATTTTATTATTAATACATCAAAATGTAGCACTAAGTAAGCCCTTCCGATGGTAAAATAATAATAATAAAAAAGGAATAATGCAAATATTTTACATTTAAAAATGGGTGTTAAAGTTGGAAGGCAAATAGTCACGGGTAGGGGGCTATTTGGCAGTGTACATAAAAATGCTAATTAAAGTGGATTTGTGCTTGTCTTAAATAAAAAAATCACAATTTCTTTTAGAATGTTTTGTGAACAATGTTTTTGACATGTTTTGACACTTTTTAATGTGTTTATACAATTTATTTTTATTTTTAAAAGTTTTTAGATTTTTTAATCGTTTTAATATTTTAACCACAACAAACCAGAATTTATAGTTACACTACACAATAGGGTAATGGTATTATAGTTTTTTATCCGAATTTCATACCGGTAGAGCTTTCAGGCCCTCAGAAATATAGGGCCTTCGCTAAAGTGCGATGCCAAATCATCCAGGGTATGGGGCTATTTGGCAGTCTACATAGAAATGCTAAATAAACTGGATTTATGAGCTTGCCTTATACAAAAGAGAAATGGTTTCCTTTAGAATGTTTGTGAACATTGGTTTTTGACACTTTTTGACAATTTTTATTTTGGATATGCCGTATTTTTTTTAATTTTTTTGAATTTAATGGTTATAATATTCTAACCGTTATTGGATTCTCTAAATTAAGTCAATACAAAATCTGAAGAGAAATAAAAAACAAAAGAGAAAACATTAAAAACACAAATTAAAAACAGTGCAAAAGCAAGAAAACGACAAAAATACAGATGTGCCAAATAGCCTCGGGAAAAAACGAGGAAACACAGAGTAGATAAAATTGCATGTATTACTCAGAAAGGATATGTGCATAGATCAAAATTTCACATATCTGGTGCAAATAGTTTTTTCTCAGAAACCTTAGTTGAGGAAAAACAAAAAATTGCGAAATCAGAAAATGTAGTTCGACAATTTTCATAAAATTATTATTTCAAGAAAATGTGATAATTAGTACTTCAAAATAGCTAAGTGAATGCTGAAGATGGTACAATATTTATTTTCTATTTTGTTGAAAAATTTGAAACATTGTTTATAAATAAAAATCGTGCCATATAGCCCCTGGAATGCCAAATACATGTTCATATATACATACACTCATATATATATATTTGAAGAGAGAAACATTACACGCGTGTGTACAAAGTTTTTTTTTTTACGCTCCTGACTGGGAATCGAACCCTAAACCTCTTAGATAGAAGTCAGGCACTGATACCACTCCACCATGGCATGATATAAGCTGGGAACCCCTGATTTTTTTTATCAGCCAAGTAGATCCATTATGAAAGGATATATTTCAGTCACAGCACATTAGGATTGTTTATCAGCCCCACGCAACTCGGCAAGTGACAGAGCAGTTTTAATCTATTCCAGACACAACACGAGCGTCTTTATATGTTGGAGACATACACATTACACGCGTGCGTACAAATCTTTTTTTTTTCTTTTACGCCTCTGATTGGGAATGGAACCCTAGACCTCTTAGATAGAATTCAGGCACTGATACCACTCCACCATGGCGTGAAAAAAAAAAAAAAAAAAAAGCTAAGAACACTTGATTTTTTTTTTGAAGAACCAGGTAAATTCATTATGGAAGGATATATTTCAGTCAGAACACATTAGGATTATTTCTCAGCCCCACGCAACTCGGCAAGTGACAGAGCAGTTTTAATCTATCCCAGACACAGCATGATTATATAGGCTATACTTTAGACTAAATCTGTGTGTTTAGTTTGATTTACAATTTGTTTTTAAACTTAGACTAATGTATTCTAGCCATAGGTGGGGTGAACAATGTCATTTTGGGGTACAGTTTACTAAGTTTGATTTTTTCCATACTTATTTTTGACAATTTTCAATTTTTGTTGTTGGTTTTAGTGAGTTATTTACAGGTATTTGGCTTAGGTTAACTTCTTTTACAGCTGTTAGGCCATTTAGACATGTTTTTGGACTCATTTGGGTGAGTTTTGGACTTGGTTGAAGGCTCAAAAACGCATCCCTATAATTTACATGTTAAATCTTCCCTGAGATACGATACCCCGCCTAACAATGGGGTTTTGCATAACCAATTGCATCGTTAAGCCATTGTATACCTGTATATATATATATATATATATATATATATATATATATATATATATAGAGAGAGAGAGAGAGAGAGAGAGAGAGAGAGAGAGAGAGAGGCCTTCCCCTATGGGTGGCAGATAGGGGAAGGGCTGGAAGATAGTTAGAGACATCATCTTAGAGTGTGTGGACCATAGGACCCCCTGTGGACATGTATAGGGCTCCATCGAATTTACTGAATAAGGTGACAAAAAAAATAACACCTCATCAGAAACAATGTGGCAGTGAGGTGAGACGATTTGCCACAATCCCCCCAACCAGAGGTGAATTCCTCTGTTAATGATTTCACGGACGTTCCTGTTGGATCATTCGCCTACGAAAGGTCCAACCACATTGCCTCCTTTTCTTATAGGCAATTTACCCCCTAGGGGTAGGGGGGTTTCAAGACTACTCCCCCAGTATCCCTGCTTGTCGTATGAGGCGACTAAAAGGTTTGGTGGTGGGTTAGTGCCCCACCCCGTAAAAAGAACTAACTAAACAAGCGAATAAAGAGCCTCGGACCGGGACGGACCATACGATGAGGAATAAGGAACGGACAAAGGACATTCTGAGGGTGGGGACATGGAATGTGAGAGGAGTGAATGATGAAGTGAAAGAGAGAGAGATTGTTCAGGTGCTTGAGGATGGAAGAGTGGATATATGTGGATTGACTGAAACTAAATGGCAAGGTGAAAGGGTGAGAGAGTGGGCATATGGTTTAGGTATATGTGCAGGAGTTAATGAGAATGAGGGGGCAAGAGAGGGAGTATGTCTGATGATATGTAAGAAGTGGAAGGAGAATATAAGAGAGTATGGAACAGTGGGTGCAAGAACTGTATGGGTGAGGATGAAAGTAGGTATACAAGCGTGAGTGATTGTATGTGTGTATGCACCGACAGAGGACTGAGTGGCAAGAGTGAAAGATGAGTTTTGGGCGAGTGTAGAAGCATGTATGAATAAGTTTGAGAGGAATGAGAGAGTGTTTTTGACTGGAGACGAATGGCAAAGTTGGGAATGTACGAGTGGATGGAGTGGTTGGTCAGTGGGGCGTGCCAGCTGAAGTAGATGGGAATGGTAGTGCTTTGTTGGACATCTGTGCTGGTAAGGGGTTAGCAATAGCTAACACCTACTTTCGGCATAAGATGATCCACAGATATGCATGGAGAGTCATGAGGAGGATGGATAGAGAAATTGTTGAACGAAAGGCAGTGATAGACTATGTGTGTGTGGATGAGCGAATGAGAAGACAAGTGGTGGATGCAAGAGTGTGGAGAGGGTGGGGGAATGGAATCTCGGACCATCACTTAGTGATGGCCAAGGTAAAGCTGCAAAGAAAATGGTTGAAGAGACGAAGGGGAAGACAGGAGGCAACAGCTCCTGTTAGGCGAGTAGAGAAGTTGCAAGAGAGTGAGAAAATGGCAGAGCATAAGAGCATAGTGGAAGAAAGACTGGGAAGCTATGAGTTAGAGCAGATGGAAGGGGTGGAAGACGTATGTAAGATATTCACGGAAGAGATAGGCGCAGCGTGTGAGGTGGTTTGTGGAGTGAGAAGGAGATGCATGGGTGTGCAACGGACAGCATGGTGGAATGATGAGGTGAAACGAGCTGTGGAACAAAAGAAGAAGGCATATAGTGAATGGTTAGCGAGCAGAGGTAGGGGAGAAGATGAGAGAGAGAAAAGAGAGAGATATATGAGCAGGAGAAGGGATGTAAAGAGATTGGTGAAGAAGAGTAAGAAGGAAGTGGATGAAGAGTTTGGGAGGAATCTGAGTGTGAAATGGAGGGTGTTTTGGAAGGAGGTAAAGAAAGTACAATGTGAAAGAGGTAATAGTAGGGGAGTGAAAGATAGGAATAATAGATTGTTGGCGGAGAAGAGAGAGAAACTGAGGAGATGGAAGGAGCACTTTGAGGATTTGTTGAATGTAGAGAGTGAGAGCAGTGAAAGTATAAGTGGTTGGGGAATGGCTGGGAGAAGAAGAGATGAGAGGAGGGAGGAAGAGATCAGTAGGGCGGAAGCAGTGGAAGCAATGAAGATCAAGAAGGGAAAGGCCCCAGGAAATGATGGAGTGTGTCGTGAAATGGTGAAGTATGGGGGTAAGATTGTAGTGGAGTGGATAACTGGATATGGAAGTTGTGTAGATTGGCTTGGGAAGAGGGAAGGTTTCCGGAGGACTGGAAATCAGGTATAATTGTTCCTTTATACAAAGGAAAAGGGGAGAGAGAAGTATGTGGTAACCATAGGGGTATTTGCCTACTTAGTGTGACTGGTAAAATATATGGTAGAATACTCATTGATAGGGTTAGGCATATAACAGAGGAGCTAGTTGGAGAAGTACAAGGGGGATTTAGAAAGGGAAAAGGGTGTGTAGATCAGATATTTGTTCTAAGATGTTTAGTGGAGAAGTATCTAGAGAAGGGAAAGAAAGTGTATTATGCCTTCATGGACTTGGAGAGAGCTTATGACAGAACAGATAGACAAGGTAAATGGAAGATATTAAGATTATATGGAGTAGAGGGGAAATTGTTGAGTGCTGTGAATAGTATGTACGAAGGAGCTAGGGCTACGGTGCAAGTGGATGGTGAGCTGAGTGAGTTCTTTGATCTCAATGTGGGACTGAAACAGGGTTGTGTGATGTCTCCATGGCTGTTTAATATATACATGGATGGGGTTGTAAAGGAGGTGCAAGGTAGGGCAGTAGATGTGGGGGTGGCTCTAATGAATGAGAGTGAGATTTGGAAGATTCTGATGTTGCTGTTTGCTGATGATACAGTATTGTTGAGTGAAGATGAATGGGAGTTGCATGGTTTAGTGAATGAATTTGGGACAGTGTGTAGGAAGAGGAATCTGAATGTTAATGTAAACAAGAGTAAAGTTATAGTGTTTGAGAGGAATGAAATCACAGAATGTACAATGAGGTTGGATGGTGAGGATATGAAGAATGTAAGTGTATTCAAGTACTTGGGTAGTGTGATGAGTAAGGATGGAACTTTGGGGGATGAAGTACGTGAAAGGGTACAGCAGGGAAGGAAGGTTGTTGGTTCACTGAAAGCAGTGATGAGAAATAGGGAGGTGCGTATGGAAGTTAAGAAGTCACTGCATGATAGTATTGTGATCCCTACCCTGACGTATGGAAGCGAGGCATGGACCTTGCAAGAGGGGAACAAGTCAAGAGTGAGAGCAGTGGAAATGAGTTACTTGAGAGGAGCATGTGGAGTGACATGGAGGGACAGGCTGACGAATGAAGAAGTGAAGGAACGTTGTGGAGTGGATGTGGTTATGGTTGAGAAGATTAACCTGATACCTTACTGACTGAATTAGAAAAAAATTATTCGGAATGTTATAGGTCTCAGCGAGACACACAAGAAAAGAGAAAAATTAATTCAGTTCCAAGACACCAACCACCCCTTTCACTACACAGGATGGCAAAAGTAAAGGCTTTGGTGTAGGATTTCTAATTAAAAGAGATCTTGCTGAGAACATTGTTAAATACATCAGTGTATCTGACAGAGTGGCATGGACTGTAATTAGACTATGCAAAAGATATACCCTGAAAGTAATACAAGGATATACATCGACTTCTCAAAGATCAAATAAAATAGAAACAGTCTATGTCGACATCTCCCAGATTATGAAAAAAAAAATGACCACATATACATTACTTATTGGAGACCTCAGCGTAAAAGTTGGCAAACAGAAAAATGGAGAAGCATGTACGGGAAAGTTCAGAGTGGGGGAAAGGAATGGCAGATATATGTTAGTAAATTTTGCTGAAACGTATAATATGTGAATAATGAACATATGCTTTCACAAAATAACAAGGGGAATATGAACCTGGAGAAGACTATATGGAGAAAGAAAGAATGAAATCGACTTCATTACTGCAGATAAGAATAACACGACCATTAATGTCACAGTTATCAACAATGGGAGTGATCATACAATGGTGGGTTGCACAGCCAGATGCAGTTTCAGATGCGAAAGAAAACACTGATAAAACAAAAGAGATATGCCCAATAAAAGTAAGTGGAAGCAAAGCAGCCATTCAGTTAGAAATAACAAACAGATTTCAGGCTCAAAGTTATGCTGAGTGCGACATTGATAAGTTGAATGATAGACCAACAAAAGTGCTATGAGAATTAGTGGAAGTTGTAGAGAAAGCTAATGCAACCACAGCCAACAAGTATAATTCTGAGTTCATGAAAGAAAGAAAGATCAAAGTAAAAACAAAGGAAGAAAAAAGTAGAAATAACGGAATTAAATATGTTTATCAACGAGAGAAAGAGAGAAGAAAAAACAAATTAAAACATGGATCAGATCAAAGAAAGCATCAATCAAGGAAAAAGTCTGAAACAGGTCCGAAGTAAAATTGCACTAGGAAAGCAATACACTGTATCACTGAAAGACAAAAACGGTGAGGTCATTAAATGCAGAGATAGGATAGTGAAAAAGAGTTGAAGAAACTTATAAAAAACTGTATGCATCAGAGACAATTGTATCATGAGCTAACTTTTCAGTTGACACAAGTGAAATACCAGAAAAAACAGCAGATGAAATAAACATTTCTATAAAAAGTATGAAAAGAGGGAAGGCCCCAGTAGAAGATGGAATAGTAGCCGATCTACTGTCAAATGCAAAAGCAGAATTACAAAACAAGCTCGCTCATTTTTTTTTGCTCAGAATATAAAGAAGAAAATTCCCCAAACGTAATGTAATGCAGTAAATATTTTGCTTTACAAAAAAAGGCGACTCATAAGATCTTAGTAACCCCCAACCCATTAGCTTATTGCCAGTTATTTGCAAACTCTTCACCAAACTCCTTACGAACAGAATAGCAACAAATTAGGAAGTACGCCAACCTGGGGAGTAGGCAGGATTCAGACGCAGGCACATGACTACTGATCAACTACACTAAGTGAAGCACCTAACTGAGAGAACTACAAAATATAATAAAGCGATTATGTTGATTATGAAATGAACTTCAACTCAATGGACCCCATAGCAAGTGTAAATTCATTACAGGAACAAGGAGTAAATGAGAACATTGTAAAAATGCTCAAAAACGACATAAAAAGGGAGCTGCTACATTGAAATTATATACACACTCGGAAAAAAATTAAGATTGAGAAGGACGTGCGTCAGGGATATACAATTTCGCCAAAATTATTTATAGCTTGCCTAGAAAGTAATTTCAGAAAGCTAGACTGGGAGAACAAAGAAGCAAACAGATACAGAAAACTTAAAACATTTCAAATTTGCAGACGACATTGTCCTAGTCTCAGAAACAGCAGAGACATTGCAAGAAATGTTAAACTACCTAAATAAAGTCTCAAATTATGGTTAAAGATGAACCGAATAAAACCATTGTTTAACCCAAATACATTAATGTGCGTCATCAGAATATGCAAAGAAATTCTTGAATAAGTTGAGGAGCACAATCGCAAATACTGAAACTAACGATAAACATGACAGAAAAATAAAAAGACGCATTATAACTGAACTAAAAGTTTTGGGTATATATGGATAAGTCATCAAAAGTAGCTTACCAGTATGTATAAAACGAAAAGTATATAACGAATGTATATTCCTAGCTATGACATACCACTGTGAAACCTGGAAACTGACAAAATCGATGGAACATCAACTAATCCGTTCTCGACGAGTAATGAAAAGGTCAATGTTGGGAATATCTTTAAGAGACAGGAAAAGATCAACTTGGATGAGAGAGTAGACTAAAGTCAAAGAATTATGGTAGTTATAAAAGAACACAAATGGAGGATGGCTGGTCTTGTAGCATGAATAAGGAATGACCGATGGACCAAGAGGCTAACTGACTGGACTCCAAAAGATTGTAAGTGTAGCAGAAAAAAACCAGACAGGAGGTGGAGAGATGAGATAAAGAGGTTTGGGGGAAAAACGTGGCAGAGATTGGCTCAGTCAAGGAATTCGTAAAGAAGGTTATTGAGGGTCCTTTTTCAGTAGTGGACTTGCAATGACTGATGATATATATATATATATATATATATATATATATATATATATATATATATATATATATATATATATATATATATATATATATATATATATATATATAAATATATATAAATATATATATATATAAATATATATATATATATATATATATATATATATATATAAATATATATATATATATATATATATATATATATATATATATATATATATATATATATATATATATATATATATATATATATATATATATATATATATATATATATATATATATATATATATAATGCCAGAAGCCTTAATCCCGTAAGGAGTGGCCACAAACAAGCCTCTTCCAAGTCGCCCTGTCCCACGCCATTTCACTGCCCCTCTCCCTGCTCACACAACCCTCTCTCATATACCTCTCCACTCCATCCCTCCATCTCATCCTTGGCCTCCCTCTCCCTCTCCTCTCCACCTCAATGGCGTACATACACTCTCCTCTTTAGTCTCCCGCTCTCCATACTCTCCACATGTCCAAACCACCTCAGTGTTTTTCTCCTAATTCGTTCTATCACATCTACACCATGATGCTCCTTCACTTCCTCATTAGTCAGCCTCTCTCCATGTGACTCCACATGCTCCTCTCAAATAATTCATTTCCACTGCTCTCACTTTTGACTTGTGTCCTTGCAGTAAGGTCCAAGCTTCACTTCCATACGTTAAAGATGATATCACAAAACTGTCATGCAGCAACTTTTTTACATCCATGCTCACTTCCATGCTTATTATCACTGCTTTCAAAGAACCAGCAGCCTAACCTTTTTTCCTTGTTGTACCCTTTCAAGCACCACCACCTTTGGCTCTCCTCTCCTTTCACGGATCCACCTGGTGAACAAGCCTACATCTTTTCTATCCTTAATGACCTAGAGCAGCTCATACAGCACCCTACCCGTATCCCTGACCGCCTTGGAGAGAGCTCCAACATACTTGACCTCTTTCTCACAACTAATCCTTCTGCTTACTCTGTTAATCTTTTCTCTCCGTTGGGCTCCTCCGATCACAACCTTATTACCTTAACCTGTCCTATCACTCCGGTATGGCCTGTGGACCCTCCAGGGAAGCGTCGTCTGTGGCATTTTGGAGCCGTGGACTGGGAGGCCCTCAGGCAGTACTTCTTTGATTTTCCCTGGAATGATTATTGCTTCCATGGCCGTGAGCCATCTGAGTGTGACTTGCGCATTACAGAGGTTATTCTCTCGGGCATGGAAGCATACATTCCTTTCTCATATCCTTTGACTAACGCAAGAAAGCCTTGGTTTAATCACGCTTGTTCTAATGCTGTCTGCAACAAGAAGGCCTACAAAAGGTACCGGAGCCAACCCACCCCTGAATCACATCGTCTTTACGTTTCTGCCCGGAATCGTGCTAAGTCTGTTCTTCGCTCTACTAAAAATAATTTCATCCATACTAAATGCTCTCAACTCTCCAACTCGAACTCTTCCCGCTCATTCTGGCACCTTGCCAAAAATCTTTCTAACAACTTTACCTCATCATCCTTCCCTCCTCTTTTCTACTCTGATGGTTCTGTAGCTATTTCTTCCACTGATAAAGCAGATCTCTTTGCACAGACTCTCCTCCAATTCCACCTTAGACGATTCCGGTGCTGTTCCTCCATCACTTCCCCCCTCTGACTTCCTCATGGCTGACATTAAAATTTCTTCAGTTGATGTATTTTCTGCCATCACTGGCCTCAGTACTAACAAGGCATATGGGCCTGATGGGGTCCCTCCTGTTGTTCTCAAGAACTGTGCTTCTGTGCTTACACCCTGCCTAGGCAAACTCTTTTGCCTTTGTCTGTCAACTTGTACCTTTCCTTCTTGCTGGAAGTTTGCTCTCATTCAGCCAGTCCCAAAGAAGGGTGACCACTCCCAACCCTCCAACTATCGTCCAATTGCTTTAACGTCCTGTATTTCAAAAGTTTTCGAGTCAATTCTTAATAGAAAAATTTTAAGGCATCTTTCCTATCACAACCTTCTTTCCGATCGTCAGTATAGGTTCCGTCAGGGACGCTCCACTGGCGATCTTCTCACCTACCTTTCAGACTCCTGGTCATCCTCCTTTCGGGACTTTGGCGAAAGCTTTGCCATTGCACTTGACATCTCAAAGGCTTTCGATCGAGTCTGGCGTAAATCTTAAATTTCCAAACTGCCCTCCTACGGTTTCTATCCTTCTATCTGTGCCTTCATTGCTAGTTTCCTTTCTGGTCGTTCTATAGCCGCTGTTGTAGACGGCCATCGTTCTTCTCCTAGATCTATCAACAGTGGTGTTCCTCAGGGCTCTGTCCTATCACCAACTCTCTTCCTTTTATTCATCAATGATCTTCTAAGCTGTACATCTAACCCTATCCACTCATACGCTGATGACTCCACCCTTCACCTTTCCATTCGGTTCCCGCAACGCCCATCTCAACAGTTACTTCAACAAACAAGGGATGAGGCTATGGCACACTTAATGTCTGACTTGGCTCGTATCTCTGACTGGGGTAAAATAATATGGTTGTCTTTAATGCATCTAAGACTCAGTTCTTACACCTATCAACCCGACAAAATCTTCCACAGGTATACCCACTAATGTTTAATAATATTCAGCTTAATCCTGCATCATCCTTGAACATGCTTGGGGTTTCATTTACTCGGGACTTATCTTGGAAAAATCATATTACATCTCTTGTAAAATCTGCTTCCAAGAGATTGGGTGTGCTAAGCCGACTCCGCTCTTTCTTTACCCCTGCACAATTGTTGACTCTATACAGGGGTTTTATCTGCCCCTGTGTGGAGTACAACTCTCATGTGTGGGGAGGCTCCCCACATACAGTTCTTCTCAATAGGGTGGAGTCAAAGGCTTTTCGTCTCATTAACTCTCTTCCTCTTACTGTCTCCCTTCAACCTCTGTCTCTTCGCTGCTCTGTTGCATCTTTATCTCTTTTCTATCGCTACTTTAATGGTCACTGCTCCTCTGAACTGTCTGCTTGCATTCCTCCACCTCTACGACGGGCGCGTAGCACCCGTCTGGCAGCAAACTCTCATCCCTTTTCTGTCCAACTCTCTAATGCAAGAGTTAACCGTTACTCCCAGTCTTTCATTTATGCAACAGGTCAGCTCTGGAACTGTCTCCCTCTGTCTGTATTTCCTGCTTCCTATGATCTCCAGTCTTTCAAACGCAGTGTGTCCAGGCATCTCAAAATTATCGGATCTTGAATTTGGCTCTCTATTGTATTTTGTTTTTCTCTTGGAGGGAAGTGTTACTGCGCACTCATGGCCTTTGGTTCCTTCTTCCTCGCATAAAAAAAATAAAAAAAATAAAAAAACTTCACTCTCCCAACTTCCATCCTTACTCATCACAGTATCCAAGTACTTAAATGCACTCACATTTTCCATTTCCTCATCATCCAACCTCATTGTACATCCAGTGACTTCATTTCTCTCAAAGACCATAACTTTACTGTTCCCTACATTCACCTTTAAAATCCGTTTCCTACACACTCTTCCAAACATATTCACTAGTTCCACTTCCTCTTATGCATACAGTATCATCTGCAAACAACAGTACAGGGAGTTTCCAAACGCTATCCTCTGTCATTAAGGTTGCTCCAACATCCACCACCCTGCCTTGTATCTCCTTTATAACTCCATCTGTATTGAGATTGATCAGCCATGGAGACATGACACATCCCTGTTCCAATCCAACATTCAAATAAAAATATTCACTCAATTCACTGTCCAGACGCACTGCAAACTTTGCCCCCCCATACATAACTCTTCATGGCATTCAGTAACTTCCCATTTACTCCATATATTCTTAATATTTTCCACATTCCTTGTAGATCAACCCTGTCATATGCTTTCTCCAATTCCATGAAGGCTGCATGCAACGTCTTTCCCGTCTCTAAAAACTTTTCGTTTAATGATCTAAGAATGAATATCTGATCTACGCAACCTCTTCCCTTCCAAAAACCTCCCTGTTCTTCTCCAACTAATTACTCTGTTATTTCCCTAACTCTGCCAATAAGTATCCCACCATATACTATTCTTACTACACTCAAGTAGAGAAATGCTTCTTTGAATACCTACATACTTCTTTTTCCTTCTTTCCTTTGTACAGGGGAATAATTATACCTGCCTTCCAATTCCCTGGGACTCTACCTTCCTCCCCCAGGCCAATCTGCACATCTTCCATATCCATTCTATTACTATCTCTCCCCCATGCGTCAGCATTTCACCACACACTCTGTCAGTTCCTGGAGCTTTCCCCATTTTGACTTTCTTCATTGCTTTCACAACTTCTATCCCACTGATTTCTTCCTGTCTTCTCACCTCCCTTCTTTTCCTAGCCATTCCCCAACCAGTTATACTTGCATTACTTTCATTCTCTATGTTCAACAATTCCTTAAAGTGTTTTCTCCATCTGCTCACTTTTTCTCACTTCTTCACTAGTAATCTACCATTTTTAAATTTCACTCCCCTACTAACTTCATCGCCAACCTGTGTAACGCTCTTCACCTCATTCCAGAACATTTTCTTACAGTCCCTCCACTTTACCTACCACCATATGGTGGCCAGAAAGTCTACTCCCCGAACGTCTATATGCTCTTGCATCCATTACACACCTTCGCGTCCTTTCATGCACACAGACATAATCAATCATTGCCTTCCTTTCATTCACTTCACCACCCACCCTTCTCATCACCCGCCATGAATACCTGTGGATCATTTTGTGCCTGAAGAAGGTATTGGCTATCACCAACCCCCTCCCGGTACAAATGTCCACTAAAGCATTGCCATTCTCATCTATCTCAGCAGACACACCCCACTCACCAACTACTCCATCCACCTTCACATTCCCTAATTTACCATTCATATCACCAATCAAAAACACTCTCTCATTCCTTTCAAACTTTTCCATGCACATTCCCACATTTGTCCAGAACTCTTTTCTCACTCTGTTTGCACGATCTTGCATTGACGCATACAAGCACGCAATCGCCCACATTTGTATTCCAACTTTCAATCTTACCCACACAATCCTTGACCCAACTGATCCATACTCTCTTATATTTTCCTTCCATCTGTTACTCACAACAATACACACTCCTTCTTTTGCCCTCTCATTCTCACCTACTCCTGCACATATACTCCATCCATACTTCCATTCTCTCACACTCTCATCTTTCCATTTAGTTTCAGTTAATCCACAGACATCCACTTTCGCACCCTCAAGCTCTTGGACAATCTTTCTCTCTTTCACCTCATCATTTGAACCCCTTACATTCCACGTCGCCATTCGTAACATGTCCTTAGTCGTCATCTTTTGGTCAGTCCTGGTCCGAGGCTTCTTGTTCGTATTTTTAGTTAGCTGTTTTCCGGAGAGGGGCACTAACCCTCCGCCAACCCACTTGCTAATAATATTCGTGTATAATATATATGTGCATAATAATATGATTTATGTACAATATGATACAAAATTGGACGCACTTTTGAATGGTACGTTGCCAGATACGATAATGACAACCTGAGTCATGCGCCGTGACTATAGCAAACTATCATTTTTATCTTTCACTCCCCAACTAAATTCTTTTGTCAGGACTCCATATTATAACACAAATTATAATAACTAGCATGATAGATAGATGTAGGAATCTACATACAATTCATAATAGATGGCATAGGAACACCAGTTAAGGCTAGGTGTGGGAACAGGAAGTATGTCAGCAGGAGTTCAGCAAGACGTAACCAAAAGATTGCCAGTGGGCACAGGAAGCGCCACATACACACAGACACACACAAGCTTCTAGAACCCACACCTATGTTTTACACACGTGACACTAGCCCTCCTAGGGCAGGATGAGAGAGTTAGAGAGCAGAAAGGGGCTAGCCATAGAACCGAAAGGTTGTGGAGAGAGGAAATAAGAAGCGGGGTCCAACGAGACTTAGCTAGTATATTACGTTCCTGTGTAATACATACACTGCTCAACTTAAACTGTTCTTTGAAGATAATAAATCAAGATCAACTCCCTGTATCCATCTTTAACTTCTCCTGCCTTCGACTAGCACGATAACTAAAACCAAATCTCAAGATTAACATATTACAAGCTCAAGATTCACATATACAGTTGGTGGCATCAGAAGTACGAACCTCGTCTTCAAATCTACAGTGAATTCCTACAAAATACAAGTTACAAGTTACAAGCTACAAGACGTCTCTACGATTACCTACAAGTAACAAGTCTACGAGACATCTCTATAATCTACATACACCTACAAGTAGCGGCAACGAGTAAATCACAAGAAGAAAGGACCGAGAATACATTGAGAAAGAAAAATAAAACAAGCAAACGAAAAGCAAGTAGTTATGAAATCAGTGTCAACAGATCTTCATAAAAAGGCACTTACTGGATGAACAAGAAAAAATTGCAATATTTTCCTCGTCGATTAATTAGGAGAGAAGCCCGGCAGGAGATTTGCTAAAGTCAGATAAGCTTCTTAAGGCTAAGACATATGATGAGTTTAAAACAGAATTCTTGAAGAAATTTTCTGGAGGTATAAACTTATTCCCAGGCATAATCCCAGAATTACATAAGATTGTGGAACTTGTAAGGGAGCACACTACAAATCATGTGCTCTGTGAAATAACAGCAGACGTCACTACCCTTAAAAGAACATTATTAGCTACTTTAGAAAACTCAAACTAGATAACAGGAGATGGAAAGATGACACCAGACCTTGTCGTAGACATAATTGGTTATGTAGCTGCCTTGTATAAATTACCTGATAGGATACTCAAAATAGCCAAGACGATCCCGCACACCCCAAAAATGTGTTTGCTAGACTTAATGAACGAGGTAGAGATGAATTGTAGCAAAGCAGGGGTGACCGAAACACAATCACATTCTAGTTGAAGGATGTGCCTGAGACAGTATCAGCTGTGAAAACAGCTACAACTACCCAAAACAGAGAACAAAATCGATCGTGACCCGAAAACAGACAAAACAAACAACCAAACGCTTTGAGGTAGCGTTCTCAAACACCAGGCCACAGGCAGTCACATAAGCTTCCGCACAGTCCGAGCAGATCTCGCGCCACAGACACCACTAAATATGGGAAGTCATCTCGCAGATCACAGTCGGGAGACAGGTCCATTCTATGTTATTACTGTGCTAACCCAGGACACACAAAGAATGACTGCTTTATCAAAGCAAAAGAAGATAAACAAGACACAAGGATATGATCCATACTGTAGACATAATCGGTCCCAAGGGCATTGGACCAGCAACTGTAAGACAGTAGAGAAAATAGTTTCCATTTTCAAATCGGGGGAAGGCCAAGTCACGACTAAAAACAATCAGTCATAAAGAAAAGCAAGTCTAAAATTCACACAGGAGGCATGTTGGGAAGTGTGTATCTTGATACCAGCGGTATATGAGAATCATAATGTTTCCTTATTTTTAGACACAGGCTCTCCAGTGAACTTAATAACACAAAAAGAAATAGAATTTTTAGAAATAAGAAGAATGAAACTTTTCTGGAAGAATCTGGTTTAGACTTAT
Source organism: Coenobita brevimanus (assembly GCF_032717465.1). NCBI lineage: Eukaryota > Metazoa > Arthropoda > Malacostraca > Decapoda > Coenobitidae > Coenobita > Coenobita brevimanus. The sequence continues at coordinate 28,587,958 of NC_137009.1, forward strand.
ATACAGTAGATGGCAAACAAACTGCAGTAAAAGGTATGACATGGTTAAACATCAGTTTCACAGAGACTACAAGACCAATTTCTGCATTTTTTTATATTGTTGAAAACTTTGCTATAAAAGCTGATATGTTGCTGGGCTTAAGATGCAAGAGAACAGAGGAAATACCTTTACTCCCACAACTGAATGGAATAGTTTGATAATGAATTCACAGACAAAATACCATCAAAGTCCTCACCGATTAGTAAAACAGAACCAAAAAGAATTGGTAATATTAAAAGCCTAAACAAACATACACAAACAGAGGAGTGTATAGATCCACTCACCCCCTCCTCCCAGCCTCCAGGACTGTGGTAATGGTACTGATTTATCAGTTTTTCCCGCCCATCTCACCGATGATTTAGTTATTCCTCCTAACTCCTACATAAAGGTAACCATAAAGAGCAAATTAAAGAACTGTACTGTTCTTATCTTGGAAGAATTATGTAAAGTAAAGGGATTGTCAGTAGAAAACGCATTATGTCAGTTGAATAACGATGGGCAAACTCAGATATTCCTAATTAATCACATGAATGGGGAAGTACAGTTGAAGAGGGGGACTTGTATAGTTAATACTGAAACATGTCCCGCCCCCGTGATGGAAATGGTTTTAGCTGGAGTGACAAGTGAGATAAAATTTACGGATAGAGAAAGCATAAAAGAGAATTTAATTCACTCAGGTGAATTTGATGAAGAAACTGATTTGTTAACATTGTTGGAAAACCACAGGGACACCGTAGCAGTACCCAGAGAACAATTAGGGTGTACTAACCTGGATTAAAGTCCACTCTGACACACAACCGATTTTCGTACCTGCCTATAGAGTCCCACAATCTCAACGTACACTCACAAACCAGTCGATGAAATTTGAAAACTTGGAATTATTGAGCCATCAGTCTCCCCGTGGAATGCCCCATTATTTTTCATGCCCAAACGAAATGGAGAAATGCGAGCGGTAGTAGATTACCGTAAACTAAATAATCATACAATCCCAGACTGGTTTCCCATGCCATCGCTAAGTGACATCCTACAGAATATTGGACCAGAAAATAATGTATTTTCCACAATAGATTTACTTAATGGAAATTATCATATACCATTAGATCAGGAGTCACGTAAATACGATGCCTTTTTCACAAATACAAGACATTATCAATACAGGAGAATGCCAATGGGATTGAAGACAGCACCAGGCACTTTCCAACGCCTGATGAATTACGTATTGTCTGGAATTCTAAGACAAGGAATATTCGTTTATCTTGATGATATAATTGTTGCAACTAATGATATAAAAGAACATTTTCAGAAATTAGACCCACTCTTACAAAAGCTTGGTGACGCTGGTTTAAAAATTAAGCTTTCTAACTGCAAATTTTGCTTTAAGGAAATAAAATTCTTAGGCCCCAAACTAAATGCTGAAGGTATTCACACCTCCGAGGACAAAATACAAGCAGTGAGAGACTTCCCAGAACCCACTACTATAGACGAAGTTAGACAATTTTTAGGTCTAGCAGGGTATTATGGGTCATTTATACAACAATTCTCTCATACAGCCGTACTTCTATTCCAACTACTCAAAAAAGATGCTATATTCCAATGGGGAAAAGAACAAAAACAAGCATTTAACGAATTTAAAGATAAACTTACAAATGCACCATGTTTGGCCTATCCAGATTTCACAAAACCATTTATTATTTGCACAGACGCATCTGTTAAAGGATTAGGGGCTGTACTGATGCAAGAAGATAAGAGAGGAAAGAATCAACCAATTGCATTTGCCAGCAGACAAATGAAAGGTGCACAGAAAAATTATTGCACTACAGACTTAGAGGCACTTGCAGTGGTTTTTGCATTACAAAAGTTTTGAGATTTGGTATTAGTTACGAAATTCAGTTATTCACCGACCATAAACCCCTATAGTAGGACTCGCCTAAGTTTGCGGCTGTGGTGTGGCCCGCACCTGTGTACAATGGTGCCACGTTTCCCCAACTTGCGATGTGAAACGGAAGCTATTTATGTACAAGGCAACACAAATACGATAAATTCAGGTGAATAAAACTTACACTTGTGTATTTTGATGGATGAATCAACAGTAATCTTATTATGCATAAAATATTTATACAGTAACACGGAAACATGGCATACATATTGTGCAGTGTTGCTAAAAGAAATTGTAGTCACTTTTATTGTTTTTTAGCGTAGTTTAAGGGTGGGTAATAATATTACAGTTATGGATATAAGAGAATGAGCCTGAAAAAATAAAGAAATATGCCAATATCCAAAGTAAAAGAAATAATTCATATAATTCTTGTGAGTGGCACCACTGACACACCCAGTCTGGCCTAAGGTAAAGTACGTACCCCTCCGTAGACCCAAGCATAGCTTGTACAGGTGTTGCTAGGGAAAAATGCTCACATTTACTGGCTTTTACAGTAATTTTAAGGGCGAGGAATAATCACATTTATAATCATAAGCTAATATGTAGGACAAAATAGTAGGCATATGCCAATACTGAAGTAAAAAAAAAAAACATTATTCACTCGCGAGCGGCAACACTTCCACACCCAGTCGGTGGCCTTGATCTCAGGGGTGGTGTGGAAATAATGTCAAATTTACAATATATACAATATTATGTAAAAGAAAATATCCAAAATGTCTCTTGCAATAAAAGAGAGAGAGAGAGAGAGAGAGAGAGAGAGAGAGAGAGAGAGAGAGAGAGAGAGAGAGGCAGGCAGGAGAGGGGCAAGGTTGAATGCATTGTCGGCATGACGGGGGGTGGTGGTGAAGGAGGCTGTCAGGCTGAGAGAGAGATGGAGGAAGGGGAAAGAGAATGAATGAATGAAAATCAATCATGGTACTGCAATAACGGGTCATCTGTCGCCGTATACAAAAAATGATATCACTAAATATAACAACACCAAATTAACAAATGAAAGCACAATTATAAACAACTTATAAAAGAATCAAAAGTACTCAGGGTGGCTCACATCTCCCGCCAGGAGAGAGAGAGAGAGAGAGAGAGAGAGAGAGAGAGAGAGAGAGAGAGAGAGAGAGAGAGAGAGAGAGAGAGAGAGAGAGATAACGGTATAGAAAACGTGGCAATACTGTACACAGGTGCGGGCCACACCACAGCCGCAAACTAGGTGAGTCCTACTATAGTGGCTATGTTTAAAGAAAAACTTCTCTCTGGGAGGAGAGCAAGATGGAAATATACAGTCGAAAACTACAATGTACACATTCATTACATACAAGGCAAAATGAATCTAGTAGCTGATGCATTATCTAGGAACCCAAAGACAATTCATGTCGCGGCAATAGATCTCAAAGGAAACATCCCAAACCACGATGATATCGCGAAAGCACAAAGACTTGATCCAACATGGTCTAAAGTTATATACAAGTTAGAAAGTGGAGATGACATACAATTACCCAAACTACATGTACCACTAGAACAACTCACAATAATCAATAATGCCTTATACAGGATCAACCCACGACAACCAAAACGCCGAAGAAATAATAAAAAATTAGTGGTACCTTATGACATGGTACCCCAAATATTACGAACGATACACGATAGCCCACATGCAGGACATCCTGGAAAGGATAGGACATTCAAACAAGCCCAGTTGTTATATTACTGACCATCATTACGAAAAGATATAAACAGTCATATAGACAGATGCGAATCATGTGCAAAACACAAAGGATACCCAATCACACCTGCACCGATGGGTAATTACCCTGTACCACATCAACCATGGGACATTGTCGCTGTTGATTTACTCAAGATGCCATTATCATACAATAATAACCAATACCTATTCGTAGCAATGAATCATTTCTCCCGTTATGTAATTTTAGCTCCAATTAAAGATAAGACAGCAGAGACAGTAGCAAAGGCAATAATAGATAATGTAATATGTCGCTTTACTACCCCAAAGGTACCAATATGCGATAATGGGGATATCTTACAAGAAATACGTAAACAATACAATATAAAAAAGGTTAACGTTTTAGCCTATCACCCAGCATCCAATGGGTTAGTAGAGTGACAAGACAAAAAAGTATTAGATGTATTACGACACATTCTCCATGAAAATTATGCAAGCTGGGATGATTGGATTCCCAGAGAAGAAGCATCAATTACTGGATCTATAAATAAGTCTGTAGGAGACATACCACATTCATTATATATGGGACGGATAAAAAATTATCATATGAAATTCTAGAAGGTGAAAATCTGCCCTTATACAACTACGATGATTACCCTAAACTCCGTTTACGTGAATTCCAGGACATAAATAAGAAAGTGAAAAAACAATTATCGATGTCCAAGGAAGAAATGACGGAGGCATTTAATAATAAGGCAAAAGAATCAGCTTAGGAGACATTGTCTATGGTATCATTCATACGAGAGACAATAAATTATCCCCGAAATTTGAGGGCCCATACAGAGTAAGTAACATGAAAGCAAACAAAGTTGTAATTAGATCACTGTCAAGTGGCGAAGAGAAACAAGTTCATATTGACCATTTAAAACGAGTTCCAAGGGAATTATCCAATAATTGTACAACCTCGGATACCACCCAACAACCGAACATAACTAATGAAATCAATCAAGAAAAAAATAATTACAAAAATAAAGGTCGCATACCAAACAAACAAACATAGGTGCAACTGTTCCAAAAAAAAATCTACGGTACAACATTTACATGATTTAAATATCAATTTAAACTCCTTCTATAAATGAAATAACAAGCAAGTTATTGTTCTCCGTTAGTCAGCCGTAACGCACATCATCACTATCATCGACTACAGCTTGACTATATTAGAAAATTAATAGATTATTATTTTTTTTTTTTTCAGTAGGTAACGATGAAGGGACTTATGCTATGGATTCTCCTCTACATAGCAAGAAGATATGGTCACTTGGACCCCCAATACATAGTACGGCAAGGATGCCTCATGGCTCCAACGGCCACGACGTCAATCGTAAAAGATGTCATGAGTACTGAAATCAGTTTGGATTACTTATACGAATTACCTACTTATTTAGAGAACATCGCCAAACCCATGAGGACCCTGGACTTCATGATAGGAGGCTATGTTTCACAAGCACATAACACAAAGGAAGTGAATGAAATAGTGAAGTTAGCGAAATGGAAGATAGAACAGGCGAAGTCAACTAGACTCATCATGATCCAAGATCTCCCATCTCATGGAACAGAGGTACTTAGCGACATGAACAACATCACACGTACTCTCCAAAAGCGCTGATTGTTTGACCTGGGTGATGCAATTCTTGGGAACATCTTTGGATTGGCTACAGAGGAAAACCTTCAAGAAATAAACAACACATTTAATAAAATAGCTCAGGTACTAACATATCAAAACAAATTCGTCGCCGGACAAAATTCAGCAATGAAGACAATCGTGAAAAATCTAATAAAAGCAAAAAACATAGCTCACCAGAGTGCAGACAAAATAAATGCCATGGAAGAGAACATAACACTTTGCCAACACTTCTCCATCATCACGGAACATACTGACAGTTATACTCCAGCTAGATAACACTAGAGTTCGTTATAGGGCACTTATGCAAGGAATTGCAAATCCTGGTAATGGTAGGATCACAATTGACCTACTTCCAGTTCATGAGCTACGTCAGATAATTAGCCAGGGCATACATAAATCTAGTTTGAAGCCTTTGTTTCGTGGTAGAGATTTCCTGTTATATTATCCATATTTAGAAGCAACACTAACACCAACATCAGTAGTAGTTCATGTACCATTCATAACTGACGACCTATTCACAGTATACCAAATACACCCCTTCCCTTCTAAAAATAATAACACTTTGGTCATTATCAACATCGACACAAACACTGAACTTATCATGGTCTCCAAGAAACGGAACACTGTCACTTTCGCCAGTGAATCAACGATTGAATGAAAGTGCAGTACATCCTTACATGCTGTTCACCTTTGCCCTGCGTATATTTTCACGTTTCAGCCAACTGGAACAGTCCCTTGTGAAATGGCTAGCATAAGAAATCACGACATTCATAATCACTGCAACATCACTTTTGCTCCAGATAAGCATCGGACACTCACATTTTTTTTTTTATTTCACTCATAACATCAGTTTACATAATCTGTCCAGATATACCACCATCTCATACTTCAGCATAAGGATTATACATAGCACCAGACTACTGTGCGGTACATTCACCATCCTTGTCCACTTTATCCACCATCAATCACTACGCCATTCTCAATCATACATACAAATATTTCCACCCTCTACCTAATATTGACTTAAACATGGGCACAAGTATGAAGTACTATGCAACTAATCAATGAAACAGTGAAGTCCTGGGACGATTTGAGTTTGAGTATGTTCAACTCATATTATGTGTGTAGCCCAGCACCTACTGTCTAATCTTCTCTACTGTATTTTCAGTAATGCTGTTCGCAGTGCACAGAATGCATGCAAGAATTGCAAACTTGGAGTCAGTATTTAGTGGGGGTAGAGTAAAGATTCAAGTAAAACCCTCTGAATGAAGTGTACATATTTTGTATATAATATTAATTTTATTTAAAAAAATGGAAAGACATGATATAGAAGTATACCAGTACCATTATCTCTATATAAAATATTAATAGCTCTTACTATAGTCTTAACTTTGAACTATTTTTTGCATATGTGCATATGCCTGTTATTCACACATATTTTACAATATGTCATACAATATTCTATAATCATTTTAATTATAATACACTTGTTCAATAATGTAAACCACTTGTTTAAAATGTATTATGTTTCTAAAATATTACTGGATCATTGCAATATTAACATGAATATTATATCTATGCAATATTATAATCAATGTTATGTATTAAAAGATTAACATATGTCAGTGATAACTGCTGTCAGAGGATCGCCAGCTGGCGTGACCGAGGATGTCAGGACTCCATATTATAATAACACAAATCAAAATAACTAGCATGATAGATAGATGTAGGAATCTGCATACAATTCATAATAGATGGCATAGGAACACCAGTTAAGGCTAGGTGTGGGAACAGGAAATATGTCAGCAAGAGTTCAGCAAGACGTAACCAAAAGATTGCCAGTGGGCACCGGAAGCGCTACATACACACAGACACACACAAGCTTCTAGAACCCACACCTATGTTTTACACACGTGACACTAGCCCTCCTAGGGCAGGATGAGAGAGTTAGAGAGCAGAAAGGGGCTAGCCATAGAACCGAAAGGTTGTGGAGAGAGGAAATAAGAAGCGGGGTCCAACGAGACTTAGCTAGTATATTACGTTCCTGTGTAATACATACACTGCTCAACTTAAACTGTTCTTTGAAGATAATAAATCAAGATCAACTCCCTGTATCCATCTTTAACTTCTCCTGCCTTCGACTAGCACGATAACTAAAACCAAATCTCAAGATTAACATATTACAAGCTATCACCCTGTCTGGTTCTCTTTATATCTATCCAGAAGAGTTTCTTACATTCCCTGAACTATATACTCAGATTCCTTCCAAATTTCTCATGCACTCTCTTCTTATTCTTCCTAAACTCTTACCTCTCTCCTCCTCTCTACATATAACACTCGCTTCCGTCTCTGAACTTCCCCCATGCCCCTGCTTCCCATCCGCTCACTATATGCTTTCTTCTTTTGCACCACAGCTTGTTTCATTTCTTCATTTCACCATGCTGTTCCTTGCACCGTCTTTCATCTTCTCTTCACCCCACACACCACCTCACATGCTGCACATATTTCTTTTGCGAATATCTTGTACACACCTTCCACTCCCATCTGCTCCAAATCATATTTACCCAATTTCTCCTCCACTTCTCTTATATTCAACTTTTTTTTTTTATCCTCTTGCAACCTTTCATCCCTCCTTGTATGAACTTCCACCTCCTGTCCTTCCCTTCGTCTATTCCTCCATTGCATTTGAAGCTTGACTTTCACGACCACCGTGTGGTGATCAGAAAGGCCATCCCCCCATCCTCTGTATGCTCATGCACCCACTACACATCTTCTCAGACTGTTATCCACACACATAATCAGTCGTTGCCTTCCGTTCATTCAGTCCACCACCCATCCTTCTCATCACTCACCAAGTATACCTGCGTATCATTCTGTGCCTAAAGAGGGTATTGGTCATCCCCAACCCCCTCCCTGTAAAAATGTCCACTTGAGCACTGCTTTTCTTATCCACTTCTGCAGGCACACCGCGCTCACCAACTATTCCATCCACCTTCACATTCCCTACATTTGTATTCATATCCCTATTTAAAAACAGTCCCTCATTCCTCTCCAACTATCCATGCAAGATTCCATAACTCTTCTTTCACTGTTCTTGCACGATCTCACATTGGCACGTACACACACACACACACACACACACACACACACACACACACACACACACACACACACACACACACACACACACACACACACACACACACACACACACACACACACACACACACACAAACACAAACACACACACACACACACACACACACACACACACACACACACACACACACACACACACACACAATCGCCCACTATTGTAGTCCCACTTTCAATCTTACCCACACAACCCTTGAGCCAACTGATCTGTACTCTCTTACATTTTCCTTCCATCTCATGCACACAACAATACATACTCCTTCTTTTGACCTCTGATTCACACCTACTCCTGCACATATAACCCAGTCATCCTCCCACTCTTTCACACTCTCACCTCTCCACTCAGTCCCGGTTATTCCACATACATCCACTTCTGCACCCTGAAGCACCTGGACATTATCTCTCTCTTTCACCTCATCATTCGCACCCCTTATATTTCATGTTGCAATCCTTACCGTGTCCTTTGTTCGGTCCTTAGTCATCACGTGTTGGTCAGTCGTGTTCCGAGGCTTCTTTTTTGTATTTTAGTTGTTTTCCAGGGAGGGGCACTAACCCTCCGCCAACCCACTTGTTTTCACGTAGGGAGCTGCTACAGTTTAATTGCATAACGGCTGGGAAAAAATCAAGACTAAGAAAGGCGTGTGTCAGGGAAACGAAATTTCGCCAGAATTATTTATAGCATGCCTAGAAACTATTATCAGCAAGCTAGATTGGGGAAATCTCTATCTATCTATCTATAGCCCGAATCCCTAATCTAGCAAAGGGTGGCCGCAGACGAAACGCCTCCAACTCGCTCTGTCACCCACCATTTGACTACCCTCCCCCCAACTCACTCCCCCCTCCCTCATATACCTCTCAACTCCATCCCTCCACCTCATCCTAGGTCTTCCCCTCCCTCTCCCTCCCTCCACCTCACCTACATACACCCTCTTAATCAATCTTTCCTTCGCCATTCTCTCCACAAGTCCAAACCATCTCAGTGTATTTCTCCTAAGCTTCTCAACCACATCCACATCCACCCCACAACGTTCCTTCACTTCTTCATTCGTCAGCCTGTCCCTCCATGTCACTCCACATGCTCCTCTCAAGTAACTCATTTCCACTGCTCTCACTCTTGACCTGTTCCCCTCTTGCAAGGTCCATGCCTCGCTTCCATACGTCAGGGTAGGGATCACAATACTATCATGCAGTGACTTCTTGACTTCCATATTCACCTCCCTATTTCTGATCACTGCTTTCAGTGAACCAACAACCTTCCTTCCCTGCTGTACCCTTTCACGCACTTCATCCCCCAAAGTTCCATCCATACTCATCACACTACCAAAGTACTTGAATGCACTCACATTCTCCATATCCTCGCCATCCAACCTCACCGTGCATTCTGTGACTTCATTCCTCTCAAACACCAAAACTTTATTCTTGTTTACATTAACTTTCAGAATCCTCTTCCTACACACTGTCCCAATTACATTCACCAAACCTTGGAACTCCTATTCATCTTCACTCAACAATACTGTATCATCAGCAAACAGCAACTCCGGAATCTTCCAAATCTCACCCTCATTCATTAGAGCCACCCCCACATCCACTGCCCTACCTTGCACCTCCGTTACAACCCCATCCATGTATATATTAACCCGTTGGCTGCGGTATTTAGTTGAAAGGGACCCTTTGCCTTTGCGGCTATCTAGCCAAAACTCAGCTTTCGCCAAACAACTTGAAATATATATCAGTGTACTCGCCATATATCTGTGTACTCTGGTAAACATTTTTTTTTTTCTAAAACGCCGTGGTAATGGCGAAGTTGTGAACAGAAGTTTGGGAAGTTGATGGCGTAAAGGATCCTACATTTACCGAGTGTGTGGGAAAATGGAGTATCAGAGCGGACCCTAAAATAAACTGAATACACCGATACAAATGTAAACCACATCAGGAAATGGGAGTACTGATAAAGTACGTGGCTGATGTGGACCGTGGAATATAAGAACAGTATGTGGATATAAGTGATAGGGTGATGTTCTAGTCACACCGACACATCGACATAACTGTACACCTGATAATAGCTCGCCAAAATGCCCTGGTGTGTTCACAAGTTAGCTAGTTAGTGACACTAAGAATTTGTTGTGTGTGTGTGTGTGTGTGTGTGTGTGTGTGTGTGTGTGTGTGTGTGTGTTCTTACCTAACTGTAGTTTTGGTACATTCAGTTTATTTAGTCTTTCTTCGTAGCTTAGGTCCCTTAAGCTTAGTATCCATCTTGTAGCGGCCCTTTGAACTTTTTCAATCTTGTCTATGTGCTTTTTGAGATGAGGACTCCAGACTACTGATGCATATTCCAGGGTTGATCTAATGAATGATGTTATTATCCTTCTTAGCATGTCTTCATTTATGTATGTGAATGCTATTCTCATATTTGCAAGCAGTGTATACATGTTAAGAATATATGGAGTAGATGGGAAGTTGTTGAATGCTGTGAAGAGTATGTACGATGGTGCGAAGGCTGCAATGCGTGTGGATGGTGAACTAAGTGAATTTTTCTCTTTGAAAGTTGGTTTGAAACAGGGATGTGTCATGTCTCCATGGTTGTTCAATCTGTACATGGATGGGGTAATAAAAGAGGTACAAGGTAGGGTAGTGGATGTTGGAGTGGCCCTGGTGAGAGAGGAGAGTGTTTGGAAACTCCCTGTACTGTTGTTTGGAGATGATACTGTGTTGTTGAGTGAAGACGAAGGTGAGCTGCAAGGCTTGGTGGATGAGTTTGAGAGAGTGTGTAAGAAACGGAACCTAAAGGTGAATGTAGGGAAGAGTAAAGTGATGGTCTTTGAGAGAGGTGAAGTTAGTGAATGTACAGCGAGGTTGGATAGTGAGGAATTGGAAAATGTGAGTACGTTTAAGTATTTGGGTAGTGTGATGAGTAAGGATGGAGGTTTGGAGGGTGAAGTGCTTGAAAGGGTACAGCAGGGAAGAAAGGTTGCTGGTTCTTTGAAAGCAGTGATAAGAAACGGAAGTGAGCATGGAAGTGAAAAAGTTACTACATGACAGTATTGTGATACCAACTCTAACGTACGGAAGTGAAGCTTGGACATTGTTGGAAGGACACAAGTCAAGAGTGAGAGCAGTGGAAATGAGTTATTTAAGAGGAGCCTGTGGAGTCACGTGGAGAGACAGGCTGACGAATAAGGATATAAAGGAGCGTTGTGGTGTGGATGTGGATGTGATAGGAAGTGTTATGAGGAACACACTGAGGTGGTTTGGCCATGTGGAGAGGATGGAGGGTGAAAAACTGACGAAGAGAGTGTATGTGAGTGAGGTGGAGGGGGGAAGAGGGAGGGAGAGGCCGAGGATGAGATGGAAGGATGGGATGGAGAGGTATATGAGAGAGGGGGGTGTGAGTTGGGAGCAGGGCAGTGAAATGGCGGGGGACAGGGCGACTTGGAGGCGATTTGTTTGTGGCCACCCCAAACGGGATTGAGGCGTCTGGCAATAGATAGATAGATAGTATACATGTTCCGTACCTTCTCGCTGATGTGGTCAGCCGGAGATAGTCTGTTATTGATAATCACACCTAGGTCTTTCTCTCTTTCTGATGTGTATAGGGTTTTATTTCCTAACTTATAATCCCAATTAGGTCTTTTTCCACTTTTACCAAACTTGATTACATGACACTTGTCCACATTGAATTCCATTTGCCATGTACTACTCCATTCATGAAGTTTATTTAATTCTTCTTGTAGCTCTTTACAAGAGTCTGTGTTAGTAATTCTCCTTTGTATTTTTGCATCATCTGCAAACATATTCAGATAGCTCTCATTTCCAGTGTTACTGTTTATATCATTTCTATACACTAAAAACATGATTGGTGCCAGCACTGAACCCTGTGGTACTCCACTAGTCACTTCTTTCCATGATGAGTAGTTTCCTCTTAGTACTGTTCTCATTTCTCTTTTTATGAGAAAGTCTTGCATCCAACAAAACAGTTTGCCTCGAATTCCTCCTTGATGGTACAGTTTCCATAAAAGTCTTTGGTGTTGTACTGTGTCAAAAGCTTTCTTGAAATCTAAATAGATACTGTCCACCCATCCTTCCCTTTCCTGTATTGTGTTTGTTACTCTGTCATAGTAGCTCAACAGATTAGTAACACATGATTTTCCTTTTCTGAAACCAAACTGTCTTTCTGTTATCATACTGTGTTCTAGATGATTTACCCAAGCTTTTCTTATAAGCTTTTCTACATTACATATGTACTGTAAATATAATATAATGCATAATATTATACACAGTACTTATTTTACAGTCATAACAGCAGCGTTCTCATAATGTAACCGCAGCTACAATCGCAACCGCTTCGTCCATCACTTGAATACATTCGCAGTAGAGTTTAATATATTAATGCACTGGACGTCAGATAAGTTACAACGTATCCTGTGTTGTGGAGAAAAACATTGGGTGATGATGATGATCATAATGATGATGATGCTTACCTATAGATGTTTACCTGGAACACAAGACATTCACTCACCAGATATTAGAAGAAGCCACAACATAAATATGTGGCTTTGAGAAAGCGTTGAATGGCGATGCGAGGCTGAATGTGTATGCTCCCATGTTGTGCCAGACCAACCAATGTCCGGGATGGAGGACAGGCAGACTCACTCCCTTGGCCAGCATGTCATCACTGGACAGCGTCTGGCCCCAGACGTCACTCAACACGTCAGCCTTCTCACTACCTCCCTGTGTGCACACACTAATTAAATTGCATTCATCTATCAATCTACAGCCAAATGACATAATCCTGTAGAGGGTAGCCGTTTGACTTTGAGTTAGTTGTTTTACGGGGAGGGACACTAACCCTCCGCCAACTCTCTGCTGACACTTAAGAAACGCGTATAGGTTGGTTATGTGGTTACCACCCAGCGTTGTATATGGTTCCCTGACTTAAAAGGAACCATTAGGATTGTCACTCAATGTAAAACCATCTGAAAAAGAATTGAAAAGTAATAGAAATTGACAGGAATGATGGGAGAAATGGGAAGAAAGCAAGGCAGACAAAAAAAAAGAATGATAAAGGTAAAGAACGAAGTAGGCAGCACTATATCAAGTGAATGGATGATGGTCGACACCATATACCACCAATAATTTTGTCCCAGCAACGAATATTTGTCACTTTTAAGTTTATCTTATATTTTATACATTTTTCTCCCTCACTTTATTCAGTGAAGAACGTCGTTATAGCTCAGTTAGAAGTGTTGAATATCATTCTTAGGATATAGCAAATTTTTCACTGTCATATCTAACTGAAATATCACGACCATCTTTAGTGAATTCAGTGAGCAATAAATAAATAAATAAATAAATAATAAATTATATATATATATATATATATATATATATATATATATATATATATATATATATATATATATATATATATATATACACTCCTGACTGGGAATCGAACTCGGCATGTGACAGCAGTTTTAATCTATCCCAGACACAACACGAGCGTCTGTTTATGTTGGAGAGACACACATTACACGCGTGTGTACAAATATAAAAAATATATACATATATATTTGTACACACGCGTGTAATGTGGGTCTCTCCCATATATATATATATATATATATATATATATATATATATATCTATATATATATATATATATATATATATATATATATAATTTAAACGGGCGCGCCGATTCCACCCATATAACAAACTCATTATCTTAAGGTAACTAATTATGGGGTATATGCAACACGGATAGTTAACTGCAGAAATGTGGCTGTACGAAGTGATTGGGAAAAAACAAAGTATTTTTAGTATTGAAGGAAGAGGTCAGGTCGCAAACGTCATGTGTTTATCAAGTCTTTCCGACTGCCCGAGTTTATCAACCATCGCTCCGACTGGACGCGTCAGTACATCAAATACCAGGTATACTCAAATATGAACAAAAGAAAATACTAACAACAGTGTCAAAGCTATTTAACCAAACCTAACGTAACCTAACCCAACATATCTTGGCCTAAGCTAACCAGATCCCCCGTATTTTTAACCGAACCTAACCTAATCCATCCTAAGCAAACCTAGCTCCCCGAATTTGGGATTGCCACGGAATATTACTTTGAAGATCTAAAACCCATCAGGGTAAAATTCAACTCAGCAAGAACCTGAACTCACAGATTAAAAAAAAAAAAAAAGCAAAAAGAAGTTATTATGCAGGAGGATAAACAGAAGCAGCAGCCAGATCAAACTCGTGGAATGCCTTTTCATGCAGTTTGTTGTGTCCTTGATAAGCAAATGGCTGCGTATTGAAGGAAGCAGTTGATGAAGACTACTGCAAATAACACACAGTTCCTTCGAAGTTGTCGTACATTCTGGACACACCATTTCGAAATGGCGCCAAAAGTAAAACGAGGGCTAGCAGCGCTTGACATCCAGCGGTGGATATGGCGATGTCAACGGAATATTTATGAATCCGAAATCCTAAATAACAGCCTTCAGAGGTAGGTTTAAAAAATCCCCAGTAGATATGGCAATCAAGGAGAGGTGCCAATTACTCTGTGAAAGACTCATTTCAACAGAAAAATACTGAAAGGCCGCGCCCGTTTGGCAAAGAATTAAAGTGTAAATATAAAATCGTAGGTGGGGAAGCCCACCATCCACTTATTCAGTGTACAGTAGTGTTGCTTTGGGTGTCTGCCTTTTTCTCTCTTCCTTCCTTCCTCTTCTGTCTTTTTTTCCTTCATTCTTTCCTCTTCCCTCTGCCTATGGATGACTTAACACCCCCTCTTCTGTCTTTCTTTCCTTCAGTCTTTCCTCTTCCTTCTGCCTATAGGTGACTCTACTCTGAGTGACAAGCCAAATGGTTTCCTGTACACCAGGAAACCATATACAACGCTGGGTGGTAACGATATAACTAAATTAGGGCACTTAGTGGTTAGTGGGTAATTAAGGCGGTCAAATCGGATTGAGCCTGTATAAGTTATATCCAAGGGATGGCTGGGGTTTATTGCTCACGTTATGACACTCAGGGATGAGTGAGGCTCCTACGCTCCTCATGGGGAAAACATAGGGTTAGATGATTCTCTCTCTCTCTGTATATATATATATATATATATATATATATATATATATATATATATATATATATATATATATATATATATATATATATATATATATATATATACTGTATATATTTAGGGTGGCCCAAAAATATACCAAAAAACTTCTCTTTCAAATCTGTTGTTCTCCGCAAGGCTACTTCTGTTCCATATCACGTAATAAGCTTTCATGCTAAAAATTAAGGAAATCGGCCCATATTTAGAAGTCATTCCCTGGAGGAAAAATGTGATCCTGATAATATTATGTTTGATAATAAATGTCTAATCGTCTAATGAAAATATGGCTTGTAACTGCCTGTAACTATACTAAAACTAAGACAACTATCGAATTAAACACTGAATAAGGCTTGAACAGTAGTCGGTAGGCATACGTATTGTAACATGCGCCTACCACCGCTGCGTGCTGCAACCATCTGTTGGAAACTCCGGTGCAGCCGGAAAAGTACCACGTCCACGCCACAGCGCGCGCTGGGTGGCTCGTCAATGACTCAGTGGTCACTCAGTCACCCAGTGGATGACTATTTCTCACACATTAGGACGTACATTGGTTTGCTCTTGATGACTAGCGTGTCGAGACATCGAACAATTAATTACTCTGATCTGGCAAGTAAAATTTATATCATTATTATCACTACCAATAATGACACTTATCAAAAAGTTTCTTTGATATATTAGGTTTTTACGCTCTACATACCAGGAACTTGTTGATGAATATTTGATTCTTTAATAATGGAATATTTCTAATACCAAACACAATATTTAATAATCAATTATCTAGCATATGATTATAAGCATCCAGATATGAGGAGCGAATTGAAGCTAATATATCAAAATAATGTTTTGATGAGTATTATTATCGACAGTTATAATAAAGCCTTGTTTATCAGTGTGTTCCATTCACAGGTCATGTCTAAGACAAAATGCAGTCCAAAGGTATGGCTTCTGTAGAAGCCCGAGAAAAATATATTGGATACCCGCCTGCCTGCTAATGCCGATGTCCTCAAGAACTTCATGTTTCACCATCAGAATGGTCTTACAATCAGTCGCAGTGCTAAGAGTACCATTGAGAAGGTAATGGTGATCTGGGGTAACGTGCGCATCCCGACCCAAAGGGTAGACTCGAGTATTCGCAAGCTACAGAAGCTTCACAAAGAGTACTGTGTATTGAAGAACAACAGATTGTTACCAAAACCAGGGTATCTTAGTTTGCATCGTGTTTCTTAGTTGTACTGTACCTATAATGAGACCCTCTTATGTTGTGGGATCACTTACTTGCAACAAAAAAGAAGGGGCACCCAGAGAGTATAGGATCTGCGACAATTAACTGGTGTAAGGACTGCATATTTGACGTTGCCCTATAACTTGACTTTTGACATATTATTGTCAAAATCGACTTCCGTCATTCCTTTCTAACCGTTAACCCATCCACCAACTTTGGTTCGTATCAATTGAGAGCTCTTTGAGTTGATTTTGCCTAGCGACCTTGATCTCTCCCCTTTCCCCATGGCCTTGATCTTTGGCTGAGTGCTCTCAAAATAGAATAACTTTAGCCCTGTCGTTGTCTTAACCCTTCCACAAAGTTTAATTTACATTGGATAAAAACTGCTTAAGTTGGCCCTGTCTTGTGACCTTGATCTCTGATCTATTGTTCTAAAAAGGAATGGGTTAATCTTTTGGGTAATCTTTGATTCATTCACGAAGTTTGAACCAAATCAGATCAAAACTGTTTTAGTTATTCAATTTACACTAAGACACGTTCCGAAATTTGACCTTGCCTTTATGTGACTGTTAAGAAAAGCTTAAGCCCTTTGTTCTCGCAAGACCATTAGCACTTCCACTAAGTTTGGTAAAAATCGGATCGGAATGTTTGAGCTGACCTTGCTTTGTAAACTGATCTTTGACTTTTCCCTGTGACCTTTACCTTGAACATTCCACAGATCGAATCCGTTTATTACTGTCTTTATCCTCAACCATTCCATGAAGCTTGGGAACTTGCTTTAAAATTATTAAAGTTGATCTTGTCTTAGGGACTTGATATTTGAACCACTTTTCTCAGAAGCATTGGCTTTACTCATTTTCTACCCCAATAATTTCACCAAGTTTGACTGGAATCGGACCCAAACTCTTAAGGATAATTTGTTTAGAATCTCATGCAAGGGCTGAACTATGCCTTTACCTTGCTACCTTGACTTCTGAGTGATTGGTCTCCAAACTGACCTACTTCATTTCGTCCCTACTCGCAGCTCCTCCTCCTCGGTTGGTAAAAACCACTGAGTTGTATAACATGGAGGGACTGTCTTTGCAGCGAGCGTGAGTTACGGTAGTCATGTTGAAACATCCGCACTCGTCGCTGCCACCATAGTAATGCAATTGGAACACTGTTCTTAGCTTGCTTTCTCTGTCTCAGTGATGCTTCTATGTATTCATATATATATATATATATATATATATATATATATATATATATATATATATATATATATATATATACAATGATTTTTTCTGTCTAGCTCTTCGGATTATATGTGATAAATTTAGCCAGGAGTATGACTTAACCTTGTTGCTACAATGCAGAACATACCTTCTTTTCTTTGTCATTTTTCTTCATGACCTCCTTAACCTAATTTCTGTTTAATTATGATAGTAGGGATAAAACTGGGGTCAATGGAAAGGGCACATATATGTAAATAGTGTATATTTTGCCATCATAAAATATATAACCATATTATATACAGTAAAAAAACTGTCATTATCAATCAGGTATTAACTTTAGGCTACTACCTACACATAGATTTATAAACACAAACATACTTCCATAATTATTTCCAGCTGATTTTTAAATACATTCAACGTAGCAGCTACTTTCTTAAGTACAAATAGCTTCCTGCGTGATGGATATTTTTTTATGTTATGTGCCCTAATAATACTGTAGCACTGTGATACCAGTTTTATTAATTTATAAACAGGATTGTTCTCAGTGGAGGTGTCTAACCTTTTGGTGTCTAGACAATCAAATAGTCTCTGTACAATAATACTCTGTGAGATGTGTACCACAGATATGGAAAAAAATGTCATGGCATAGGTTGGTGTTTTAAGAATTTCTTTGTGTTCTTTTGCAAAATTGGAAAAAAAAAAAAAAACTCAGTTTCGTGACAGATTTCAACAACACTCACTTGCACTGAGGAGGCCTCCAGGCTGTTTTGTCAGTAAAATTGCTCAAGTAAGTGCTGATGCCAGTGCTTCTTGACAAAACGTTAATTTCTGTGTAAATATAAAAAAAATAGTGACATCAAAGCACTGATCTCTCTCTCTCTGTCTCTGTCTGTCTGTCTGTCTCTCTCTCTCTCTCTTCTTTAAACACCATTTTTTTTTTTTTCACCGTGGAATTTTTTGTATGCGATGTAGATATCCTGCATTTTGGACGAACGTAAACAAGTGTATTGTGTTTATTAGTAATCTTATAGAATAAAAAACAAGGTACATTTCTTGCCTGGGAAAAGTAATGACATCTCACTTCGATTAGTTCCTGTGCCAGTTTTTGCATTAGTAAGCTGTACGGTGAACCATGGCGCTATATTTTCCAGACTCAAAGGAAGATTTCAAAGGGCGAGGGTATCAAGTGGGGTGCTTAAACGTGGCTGCCACTAGGGCGGCGGACCAACAAATTAAGTAGCGAACCCATGGGGCAGCCCCTCCATGTCGGAGTGCTCAGTGGTAAAAACTAAATATGAACTATATAGGTTGAGCTGGCTGGGTATCGTTTTAACTAATCCTGTGATCTTGACCTTTGATCTATTGGTCTAAAAAAATTATTATTATTTTTTGGGTGGGTGATGTCTCTCAACCCATCTAGCTTACATGGATAAAATTGTTTACTGTATTTTTTGCATATTTTGCACACACACACACACACACACACACACACACACACACACACACACACACACACACACACACACACACACACACACACACTGAAGGAGTTAAAGTGTAATACTGTATATTGAATAATCACTGAGGAAGAATTACTTCGAAATCTAAGCAAATGAGAATGTGATCCTTTGTGTGGCTGCATCCTTTGTATCAGTTACTACTTGAGAATTAGCAGACGGAGGAATAACTTCTTCAGCAGTGTCATGCATGATGATTTTTGAGATGGTCAGACCGTTGGACAAAGTTTGCTTTATCCTTTTCAGTGTTTACCTACTTGTACAATTGGGGACCTGGATGTAAACTCTACTGTTGCATGTTGTATTTTAGAAGATCACAATTTAACAAAAACTGATTACCTGCCGAAATGACCCTTGTGAATTCGACAGATGTTAATCCCAAGCCTTTGTCTTCTTGGGTGTTAAAGTGTATTTTGACTCTTTACTGAGCTACATGGGGAACAGTTCCAATGACGATGTCGCTCATGCACCTAACAACCGGAGGTCGCATGAGGCCACCAACAGCAGGTCGACATTCTGTGTGCTTCTTCGAAGCTTTTATAGACTACATGAGATATTTCGCCGAAGCACTATTATTCGTACAATTCAGAAAAAGTTTCGAACCACCACTAACAGGTCTACTCTCGGTAAGAACCTTGGCTATGAGACACTGTCAGCCAGGGATCGGATCTGAGGGTGAGCAGAAACTGTGGAACAAGAGCTTGCGATGATCATACAAAAAAAAAAAAAAAATCAAATTTACATACCGTAAGGACATAAGGCGTGAAGGGACAGTCCTCCATCAAATTCCTGAAGAAAGAGACGTGGATGCTGTCACTGCTGTAGTATACTATGCGGCTCAGTTCTCCATTTTCGTCAACCTCTTCTTTCTTATTAATGATGGTGGTGGCCAGAGTGAAGGCAGAGCTTACAAGGTAGCGGCTAGGCTCGGCAATGATCTGCGAATATTATCATGTGCTGGAGACAATCCCTTCAGACTGAGGACCTATATTTTATTTTGATCTTGCTCTCTCTTGATGGGTTTATTCAGTTTGAGATCCACTTTGCAAACACCAGAGGTAGCAAAAATATTTCACTATGTCCCTCCATGCAACAGTTTTTTTTAAAATAGTTTTTAAATACCAAGAATAAATGATCCAGTAAGCCTTCCTACTGAAGGTATTAAGACTGTGTACACTCAGCGACCCTTTTTCTTTCTTTCTTTCTCTTTTTTTTTTTTTTAATCGAGATTTCCACTGATGAACTATAAGAATTGTCTATCTATCTATCTCTCTATTGCCAAACGCCTTAATCCCGTAAGGGGTGGCCACAAACAAATCGCCTCCACGTCGCCCTGTCCCCCGCCATTTCACTGCCCTGCTCCCAGTTCATACACCCCTCTCTCATATACCTATCCACTCTATCCCTGATCCCTCCATCTCATCCTTGGCCTCCCCCTCCCTGTCCCCCGCCTCCACCTCACTTACATACACTCTCCTCGTCATTCTCTCACTTTCCATCCTCTTCACATGGCCAAACCACCTCAGTGTGTTTCTCCTAAAGCTTCCTATCACATCCACATCCACACCACGACACTCCTTCACTTCCTCATTTGTCGGTCTGTCTCTCCATGTGACACCACATGCTCCTCTCAAATAACTCATTTCCACTGCTCTCACTCTTGACTTCTGTCCCTCCAACAAGGTCCAGGCTTCACTTCCATAAGTTTGAGCTGGTATCACAATACTGTCATGTAGTATCTTTTTCACATCCATGCTCAATTCCCTGTTTCTTATCACTGCTTTCAGGGAACCAGCAACCATTCTTCCTTGTTGTACCCTTTCAAGCACTTCACCCTCCAAACTTCCGTTCTTACTCATCACACTACCCAAATACTTAAACACACACATTTTCCATTTCCTCCTCATCATACCTCATTGTACATTCACTGACTTCGCTTCTCTCGAAGACCATAACTTTACTCTTCCCAACATTCACCTTTAGATTCCGTTTCTTACACATCCTCCCAGACACATCCACCAAGCCTTGCAGCTCCCCCTTCGTCTTCACTTGACAACACAGTATCATCTGCAAACAACAGTACAGGGAGTTTCCAAACATTGCCCTCTCTCACCAGGTCCACTCCAACATCCACTGCCCTACCGTGTATCTCTTTTATAACCCCATCCATATACAGATTGAACAACCAAGGAGACATGACACATGCTGTTTCAATCCAACCTTCAAGTAGAAAATTTTACTCAGTTCACTATCCACACGCATTGCAGCCTTAGAACCCTCATACATACTCTTCACAGTATTCAACAACTTCCCATCTACTCCATATACTCTTATTACTTTCTACAATCCTTGTCTATCAACCCTATCATATGCTTCCTCCAATCCATGAAGGCCACATACAACTTCTTTCCCTTCTCTAGAAACTTTTCCACTGAAGATATAAGAATGAATATCTGATCTACACAACCTCTTCCCTTCCTAAAACCTCCCTGTTCTTCTCCAACTAATTCCTCTGTTATTTTCCTAACTCTGTCAATAAGTATCCTGCCATATACTTTTCCTTTTACACTAAGAAGACAAATGCCCCTATGATGTGGGTAATACTGAAAGTTGGACTACAAATGTGGGCGACTGTGTGCGTGTATGCGCGAACGCACACAAGATTGTGCAAGCAGAGTGAGAGAAGAGTTCTGGACAAATGTGGAAGCGTGCATGGAAAAGTTTGAAAGGAATGAGTGTTTTTGATTGGCGATATGAATGGTAAGGAGAGAAGTGGAGGTGCGATTGGATAAATATGTTTAGGAGCCTATGGGGGAAATGGAAAGTGTGTGCAAGATATTCACAAAAGCAATCTGTACAGCTTGTGAGGTGGTGTGTGGGGTGAAGAGAAGACGAAAGGGGGCGCAGGGAACAGGATGGTGTAACGAAAAAGTGAGACAGGCTGTGGCACAAAAGAAGGAAGCATATAATTTTTGTCACTGTGCATGAAATTATTAATAAAATTTTAGTCTGAGATCTCTTTCATTAAGTTATTTTTGTATGCTTCTTAGATTACTGCATTGACCTGGACTGATTTCCTATGGTGATGGAGCTAATGAATGTTATATATGCATCTTTCAGTTCAAGAAGTCTATCTCAGGTAAAACAAAATATTCAGGTGGTAGCACCGATAAAAATAAATTGCACCTTGGTAGTAAAGGGTACAAAAAAACAACATGTTTCTGGATGGAGTCACCACAGTCACAACATGAATTCTGTTGAGGTGAAAATTATGATGTCACTACCATACGCTAGCACAGTTCGCTATTAGAATTCTGAAGTCTTTCCTAATCTTCACCTCATATTCGCCACTCTTACAGTATAATAGTTACTTTACCTGCTTCTAATTTTTGTTACAATTCCAGTTAGTGTTTTAGTGATTTACTTTAAAGCTCTTCCCCACGTTTCCATTCTTTCGATATCCTGCATATTTACAAGTTACTATTGTTACAAATATTTAATAAAAAGAAAACAGGCTTCTCATTCTTTAGGAAGCTTAGAACTTAGAGCTTTCTAGCAGCCCTCCACTGGTCGTCGTATTCACTTTCAAAGTAGATAACTATTATCTATTAATGAAGGAGATGTGTAGATTAAATACAGAAAAAGAAAAGACAAAGAAAAAAATGAAGAATGTGGTGAAAGAGGGTTTGAATTACCGAGCTCTAAGCATTCATAGGACAGAGATACGAGTATGGAACAGAACATAATGGAATATAGTGGTTTCTGAATGGATGACTTCCAATCAGTAAACCAAAAGAAAAAAAAAAAAAGTGAAGCACTGAGGTAGGCTATAAAGTAAACAGAGGGACCTAGCTGTGAATGATCCAAACTGCAGCTGGGGTGTAAACAAGAACACTCGTCAAATGAGAGAGGGAATGGCAGTGGATGAAATTACTTTACTGCCATTTCGGATACACTTGGAAAACTCACTGGCCCAAAATAAATGTTCACCCTCATACTACATCTTTCCACCAAATGAAACTGAACGCGTCCCATTATCGTCACTAAATTTTACAAAATTGGCCTACGCCATAGCCACACCATTGGCTTTGTAAATGTTTATTGCGCTACCAGCTCAGTATCACACTAAAAAGACGAGACTATTATCTACCTTTATGCAATGTGAAAAAAAAATGAAAAATCATATGTAAATACTCATTCTCTAAAGCTTATCAACTTTGTTCACGTTGTTATGTGTCACTTATATCGGAACACATCTAAACTGGCTTTCCTACATAGCCTACTTCATATGAAAGTCGCCAGCCTAAAGCTTTACCAACACCTGCAAAGCTATGCTAAAAACAATAGCTTCCATAGTTTGTCCATTTCTAAAATAGTTCAAAGCATGTTTGTTAAAAATTTATTGAAAAATAGTGTACGATTAATGAGACAACGAGGTTTCAGCCGTTATAGAAAGATTCCTTTGGCAATACACAGTAAATCAATGTCAAAAAAATTACTGCTATATTGGAACTGTGCAGTTATGCAGCGATGCAATACCTATAGGCAGTTGAATAAATTGTAATACTATTACATTTATTTGTGTACACGTTAATCCCATCAGGCTAAAGACACCAGCTATATATTATTTTTGCTTGAGGCACACACACACACACACACAGAGGGATTCAATCCAGGCAGACATGCGACACCGGCGCTCCGTACCAAATCATCACGGCCAGTGGCATTACCTAAATAGTATCTTTGTATGAGTCAAGCTCAGTACCAGGTTAGACTAAATGATTGATAATTATTAAAAAGGAAAAAAAAAAAAAGTTTAAACAAGACTTGTTCAAACAGGAAATAGAACCAAGACGAAAGAATACGCTGAGTCATCTCTGAGGTTTGTTTAGACTACAACAACACGGAGATTGTAAGTACATGCTCTGCACTTTAAGTATTGCAAAATGGATACATACTTCAGTAAAACAAATTTGGAAAAGAAAAGGGATAAGGGTAAAAAGCAAAATGATGATTTCTACCCAAGAACTGGTTGAAGTAGAGACTCACAATAGACTGGTTGAACGTGTAAACAAACTAGAAGTGGCTTTCAAAAATGAAATTGATGATATAAAGAAGCAGATGCACTTGCAAAAGGAAGAAATAGAAAAACTAGGAAGGGAGGCCAATAGGAAAGACACAACCATCAGTGAACTAACAGTGGAATTGAGTACACTTAGGAAGAAAATGAGTGAAATGGCAAGTACAGTAGTCAATCACGAGAGTGTTATGGAAGAGTTCAAAAATGACACAGAGACAATTAGGCAAGTTAGCAGTCTTATTGACCAGAGCAGTGATATTGAGGAGAAGATAACACAAGTGAATGAAGCTGTACAAAGCTACAAAAATGATGTAGAAACTACGTATGCTGAAATGGTGAAAGTAAAGAAAGACTTAGAAACAAGGGTGGAGGAAAAAAGCATTAAAAAGGAGGTGAAAAGAATAATCCAAAACAATCCAAAGTTAGTCAGAGATTCAGTAGAGACAAACAAATCAATAGTAATCACTGGTATAGAAGAGGAAGAAGTTAAAAACAAGATCACAGGAGACAAAAAGGAGATGGCAAATGTAATGAGCTTACTGAAAGAAGTATCAGGGGAAATCTGTAATAAAGACATAGAGGAACACAAAAGGTTAAGGAAATACGAGAAAAGCAAGACAAGACCTCTAAAGGTGACTTTCCAGAGTGTAAACACTGTGGAAGAGATACTAAAAAATGCAAAGAATCTTAAGGAAAAAGAGGAGTTCAAAAATGTATGGATAAAAAGATGCCTAACACAAGAGGAACTGGAATTACTGAAAGAGAAAAGGGAGGAAGCAAAAACAAAAAATGAGGGAAGATCAGAAGAGGAGAAGAAGAAATTTTTTTACTGAAAGAGAAAAGGGAGGAAGCAAAAACAAAAAATGAGGGAAGATCAGAAGAGGAGAAGAAGAAATTTTTTTTACAAAGTAATAGGATTGCAGGTACGAAAGTGGTACACAAACAGGATGGAATAAAAGGGAGGAAGGTAGTAGAACCATGTCATGACAAGTATATAAACAAGATGATAAAGTTGATGTACTCAAATGTGGATGGAATGGTATCTAAATTACTAGAGATGAATGATTATGTCAGAGAAAATGAACCACAAATAATATGCGGAACTGAAACAAAATTAATACCAAGGATATCAAATGACATACTAAACTTAGAGGAATACAATATATGGAGAAGAGACAGATATTTAAAAAAAGGAGGAGGAATTATAATATTAACTAAGAAAAACCTAAAAGTCAAGGAAATAAAACTAGATATACCATCACAAGTAGAACTGATTGCAGTAGAGATCGACACATCTGAAGGTAAAGTAATTGTAGCCAATTTGTACATGCCACCCAGATCAAACACTTGGGAAAGAGACGAATATGAGAACCTGGCAGAGAGTACAATTCAGAGTGTAAGATCATTGCTACATAAAATGGAAGAGAAATCGGAAAGAATTATACTAACTGGGGACTTCAATACAAATATAAATTGGAATACTCTAGACATAATTAGCCAAGAAAGCTCTTGGGACCAAAAGCTCCTGGATCTCGTACAAGAGTTTTTCTTAACGCAACATGTGAGGGAAACCACCAGAAAAAGAGGACTTGATGTACCTTCAGTGCTAGATCTAATATTTACAAGGCAAGAAAATGATATTGACAGTTTAATGTATCACCCTCCACTCGGCAAAAGCGATCATGCAGTACTAAATTATAAATTAAGGATAGCATATGACATAGTAAACAGCAATGATAGTTACAAAAAGAGCCTAAACTATAAAAAGGGAAATTATCAAGACCTAAAGAAGTATTTCTTAGAAGTGGATTGGGAAAATGAGCTTAGAGCACAAGATTTAAATGCTGTATATAAAAAATTCTGTGAATTTTATGAAATAGGAGTCCAGAAGTACATCCCACAGCACAAAGAAGCAGATAAGAAAATACAGAAATGGTTCAGTACAGAATGTAAAAAATCAGAAGAAAGAAGAGATTTGTTGTGGAATAGATACAGAAGACACAATAGTGAAAGGGCGTATAATAATTACAAACAGGCAAGAAACGACTATACAAGAAGAAGGAGGGAAGCCCAAAAACAGTTTGAGGAGGATATAATAAATAAAAGTAGTGATCAACCAAAGCTGTTTTACAGCTTTATCAGAAGCAAAACTAAAGTAAAAGATATAATACAATCCATTACAGACGAGGGAATCACTTATACACAAGAGAAAGATATTTGTGAAGCACTAAATAAGAATTTCCAATTAGTTTTTACAGAAGAAAAAATTTTTGAGAGGGACTATGTGGAACACGCATGTCCACACATACTACCAGATATACAGATAGCAGAAAAAGTAATACAGGAGGAGTTAAGTAGATTAGACAGAGGAAAAGTAAGTGGTCCTGATGAAATTTCAAGTTGGGTATTACGAGAATGTGCAAAGGAGTTAAGTAAACTATTATTTTTAATTTTCAAGAAATCCTTGAGTCAAGGTAAACCACCTGATATTTGGAAAAAAGCAAATATTGTCCCCTTTTTCAAGAAAGGAAATAGACAAAATCCACTCAGCTACCGACCAGTATCACTGACCAGTGTTGTAAGCAAGGTATTAGAAAAACTTATAAGAAAAGCTTGGGTAAATCATCTAGAAGAACACAGTATGATAACAGAAAGACAGTTTGGTTTCAGAAAAGGAAAATCATGTGTTACTAATCTGTTGAGCTACTATGACAGAGTAACAAACACAATACAGGAAAGGGAAGGATGGGTGGACAGTATCTATTTAGATTTCAAGAAAGCTTTTGACACAGTACCACACCAAAGACTTTAATGGAAACTGTACCATCAAGGAGGAATTTGAGGCAAACTGTTTTGTTGGATGAAAGACTTTCTCATAAAAAGAGAAATGAGGACAGTACTAAGAGGAAACTACTCATCATGGAGAGAAGTGACTACTGGAGTACCACAGGGTTCAGTGCTGGCACCAATCATGTTTTTAGTGTATATAAATGATATAAACAGTAACACTGGAAATGAAAGCTATCTGAATATGTTTGCAGATGATGCAAAAATACAAAGGAGAATTACTAACACAGACTCTTGTAAAGAGCTACAAGAAGAATTAAATAAACTTCATGAATGGAGTAGTACTGTACATGGCAAATGGAATTCAATGTGGACAAGTGTCATGTAATCAAGTTTGGTAAAAGTGGAAAAAGACCTGATTGGGATTATAAGCTAGGAAATAAAACCCTATACACATCAGAACGAGAGAAAGACCTAGGTGTGATTATCAATAACAGACTATCTCCGGCTGACCACATCAGCGAGAAGGTGCGGAACATGTATACACTGCTTGCAAATATGAGAATAGCATTCACATACATAAATGAAGACATGCTAAGAAGGATAATAACATCATTCATTAGACCAACCCTGGAATATGCATCAGTAGTCTGGAGTCCTCATCTCAAAAAGCATATAGACAAGACTGAAAAAGTTCAAAGGGCCGCTACAAGATGGATACCAAGCTTAAGGGACCTAAGCTACGAAGAAAGACTAAATAAACTGAATCTACCAACACTACAGGAGAGAAGGAAAAGAGGTGACATGATAATGCTATATAAATGCATATCAGGAAAGGAGAAAATAGACGTAAATGATTACTTAACATATGGAGAAGCATCAGCAAGAGGACACTGCAAAAAACTGCATAAGAAGAGAGGTGATAAAGACGTAAGGAAATTCAGTTTCCCAAACAGAGCAATTGATCAATGGAATGCACTACCGAATGAAATAGTGTGTGCCAAAACAATTCACAAATTTAAGGATATGTACTATTGCGGTCAGGAGTTCTTAGCCACCCTCGTCCAGCCAACCCGTGTATGTGGCAGCGTCGCATTCACGAGCACAGAAGTTGCCTTCGATGCACTTTTGTCGAAAAATATCCCTTCAGCTTTGGGCTTGTACTAATGGATAAAGCAATAGTAATATTTACACTGAAGGTTTGACTCTGATATCACGAATATATCATAATGATTATTTAATAACTTGTTTCTCGTATAGAGCCAAGCAAGTGATAAATATGTATATTTGGTTCCACTCCATGACGTCCTGTAGGTTTGAACCAGCGAACACAGAGTGAACAAGTTCGAAACATTCATTTGTTAACAGAAGAGAGAGAGAGAGAGAGAGAGAGAGAGAGAGAGAGAGAGAGAGAGAGAGAGAGAGAGAGAGAGAGAGAGAGAGAGAGAGAGAGAGAGAGAGAGAGAGAGAATAGTGGGTGCTAGTGAATTTTAGAGGAATGAGGTGGAGAAATGAGGTGCTCAACACAATTAAACAGGGATTTTTCCTTTCGTTTCGGTTGGCTTTCTATGCCTAAATGACTAAATGAAGGTAAATTATGAAATATAATAACTGGATGACGAAGTGGTAATAGGGTCTGGGTAATGGTTGTTTGGTCCAAGGTGTGTAGTGGTAAGCCTAATTCCAGGCAACGGTCGCTGTTAAAAGTTGGATATTTTAGGTCCCACTTATTTTAAATATTCCATGTATGTTTACAGTACGTGTGTGCCCCTATGGACCTATTTTCACCCCATGAATATTATTAGCAATGGACATTTTCACCACTCCGAGCACAATCCTCCATGGATCTATTTTCCTTAATGACTTTTTTTTTTTTTTTTTTCAAAGACGCCTACTTTTCTACGTAACCTATTTTCCCACGAACTAATTTTCCCCATTGATGCATTTTCTCCCCACGGACCAATTTTTCCGTCGACCTTGAATCTGTCCATGGATACAGGTTTCCTGCATGGTCGTATACCCATGGATGTATTTTTCATAAATGAACTTATTTTCCCCATAAACCTGTTATCCGACGTGGTTATATCATCCACTGATGCGTGCAGTTGAAACAGACCTCTTGACCAACAGACGTATTGCACGATGGACCTGTTGTAACCCACTGGATATATATATACCTACTTCAGCATAATTCCAGAATAATATCCCCTGTGGACCGATTTTCCGGACACTGAACTCTTCCCAACTCGGACATTAACTCATATCACCTAGTCCCAGTGGCCTGTTTTCCCACAATCCGTCCATCCACCTACACACCCACCCATCAACGCACATACCCACAACCTTACTCAATACAGAATGTCTCAAAAGTAGGACGACACAAACCCGTCTCTTGCCTTGTCCTACTAGTAGCCCCACCACCCACTCCACTTAATGCACGAACCCCACTCCACCCCACTTAACCAGCCCAACAACCCTTTCCCTCGTCTCGCCCACCCACTCCACCTAATCCGCCTGTGAAACAACCAGCCTACGCTAACCAATCCACCCACCCAGTCACCAACCTACCAACCCGCATACCATGCTCCACAAGTCAGATGACTCAATTCAACACAAACACACACGCACACACACACACACACACACACACACACACACACACACACACACACACACACACAGGCGGGGTGGATTTCCTTACACGAAAGATGAGTCTCACCGCTTAACTCAGTCTGTCGGTAGAAAATAGTACGGGGTACTCTTTACAGGGAGTTTGCCAGGCCGTAGATAAGGGGCTTCATTCCGGCTACATACACATGATTTTATGCGATATGAGTAAATAAGGTGCTCGAGCTAAACAGGGAATCTTTCCTTTGGCTGATGAAGGAGTTTAATCCCACGATAACGTCTCGTCGGACATAATGAAAGATGGGTTTTATTCTGGGTAACGCCAGTAGACTTTGTCAAATGATTTGGCAGGCCGCGTAACTTCTGTTAAATGCCTTATGTTCGCATTTTTTTCTCTCTCTGGTGGTTGGCATCTGGAGATTTTTGGCAAACTCATGAGTATTTTTCTCATTAACTGGATATCTCTCTCTGGACAGAGAGGCAAATTACTTTCTTAAGCACAGTTTTTTGTTAAACCAACAGCATTTATCTCTTAATTCATTACTTCAACGAAAGCAATCCTAAAAAAATTTATCACAAAGCAATGAAAGTTCTAGTGACTGATGGAAGAAATAATCACACTGCGGCCTGTTTTCAATGGATCACAGAAATCCAGGGTTTCTCATCCCTTGCATTTCCCTGCGCCAGTCTGCCTCCACCTCATTATTCCAAAATTCACAGGCTCCCACCATACACGCTCTCTCTCTCTCTCTCTCTCTCTCTCTCTCTCTCTCTCTCTCTCTCTCTCTCTCTCTCTCTCTTCTGTTAACAAATGAATGTTTCGAACTTGTTCACTCTGTGTTCGCTGGTTCAAACCTATAGGACGTGTTGGAGTTGAACCAAATATATATATTTGTCACTTGTTTGGCTCTGTACGAGAAACAAGTTATTAAATAATCATTATGATATATTCGTGATATCAGAGTCAAACCTTCAAAGTAAATAGTACTATTGCTTTATCCATTAGTACAAGCCCAAAGCTGAAGGGATATTTTTCGACAGAAATGCATCGAATGCGACTCTGCCACATTCACGGGTTGGCTGGACGAGGGTGGCTAAGAACTCCTGGCCGCAATAGTACAATAAATATGGTTTAAGACACGGGACAGTACGAGCTTGACTCATTCCTGTAAAGATACAATTAGTTAAGAACAATTAGGTAAGAACACACACACACACCGCAAGCTGGCTCAGAGGTAATGCTCTCGCCTGCCATCTGGTAGGAAGGGGGTTCGCGCCTTGCTCAGGTTGCGAAAAATTTCACTGACGCAAGGGGATGGGTGTGCGTATGTGAAGGTCACAGCCTTGCCCTTAGATCGGAATATATGAGTTCTCAACTCTCTTCCGGGAGGTTGAAAGCTGACTATCACGGCTGTCATGTGATCCTGATCGACCCGATGAATTACAAACACACACACACACACACACACACACACACACACACACACACACGTATCTGACTGTCTGTCTGTCTGTCTATACATACATTGATATATATATATATATATATATATATATATATATATATATATATATATATATATATATATATATATATATATGTGTGTGTGTGTGTGTGTGTGTGTGTGTGTGTGTGTGTGTGTGTGTATTTGATAGAAATGGTTAAGAGAAATACATTGAAGTAGTTTGGCTATGTGGAGAGGATGGGGAGTGAGAGACGAACGAGGATGGTGTATGTGAGTGAGATGGAGAGGGGAGAGGGAGGAGGAGACCGAGGATGAGATGAAGAGATGGAGTGGAAAGGTATATGAGGGAGGGGTGTGTGAGTTCGGGGGAGGGCAGCATAAAGTAAGGAAAAGGCGGCATGGAGGCGATTTGTTTGTGCGCACCCTTTATGGGGTTAAGGCGTCTGATTCTATCTGTCTGTCTGTATATATATATATATATATATATATATATATATACACTCTCCCTCTGTATCTATATATATATATATATATATATATACAGTCTGACTCTGTATATATATATATATATATATATATATATATATATATAGAGAGAGAGAGAGAGAGAGTAGACTGTAGAACCAGTCGAGCAGGACAGTACTCCCGAGGTGGATGGAAAGCTGATGACAGGGAGTGCTGGAGCTCCCGTTTCATCAGCCCTCAGGACTAGTTCCTGACCATCCCCCTTTGCTGAACTTTTTCAGTGTCTCAGTTACGCAGAGAGTAGGCCAGCAAGCTCTCCAGTACAAATTTCTCTAACTGTCTTCACCAAACTACATGCACAGTACACACTACACTTCCTATTCAAAATTCACCAAAAATGGCGTCGATTAATCAAGCCTCGGAGTCCCCAGGGGGGGGGACCATAAATGCCCCCGCCATCTGCCCCTCTCCCGGTGACGACTCGAGGTGCCTGGAACCACTGTCTGACTCTCTTCTTCTTCATTTCTGCAACATTCGCGGCCTTTCATCTAACTTTCGCTCTGTTGAGCACCACCTCTCCTCCTCTAAACCTCACCTTCTTTTTCTAACGGAGACTCAGCTGTCTGAGGCAACTGACAGCAAACCCTTTTCTGTATCCTCCTACTTTCTCTATACTCATTTCATAGCCAAAGGTGGCTGTTGTGTATACATACGCAACGACTTATCTTGCTCTCGTGTTCCTGAACTTGATTCTTCTGAATTCTCCACACTCTGGCTTCGGCTTTCCTGTCATTCTCTGACTAAATATATCTGTGCTGTTTACTTATCCCCTAATTCTACTGACTATAAAAAATTCTTCGACTATCTTACTTCTACGATGGAACACATTCTGTCCATTTCTCCTTTCTCTGAAATCTCCATTCTTGGAGATTTCAATGTTCACCACCACCTTTGGCTCTCCTCTCCTTTCACGGATCCACCTGGTGAACAAGCCTACATCTTTTCTATCCTTAATGACCTAGAGCAGCTTGTACAGCACCCTACCCGTATCCCTGACCGCCTTGGAGAGAGCTCCAACATACTTGACCTCTTCCTCACAACTAATCCTTCTGCTTACTCTGTTAATCTTTTCTCTCCGTTGGGCTCCTCCGATCACAACCCTATTACCTTAACCTGTCCTATCACTCCGGTACGGCCCGTGGACCCTCCAGGGACACGTCGTCTGTGGCATTTTGGAGCCGTGGACTGGGAGGCCCTCAGGCAGTACTTCTTTGATTTTCCCTGGAATGATTATTGCTTCCATGGCCGTGAGCCATCTGAGTGTGCCTTGCGCATTACGGAGGTTATTCTCTCTGGCATGGAAGCATACATTCCTTTCTCATATCCTTTGACTAATGCAAGAAAGCCTTGGTTTAATCACACTTGTTCTAATGCTTTCCACAACAAGGAGAAGGCCTACAAAAGGTACCGGAGCCATCCCACCCCTGAATCACATCATCTTTATGTTTCTGCCCGGAATCGTGCTAAGTCTGTTCTTCGCTCTACTAAAAATAATTTCATCCATACTAAATGCTCTCAACTCTCCAACTCGAATTCTTCCCGCTCATTCTGGCACCTTGCCAAAAATCTTTCTAACAACTTTACCTCATCATCCTTCCCTCCTCTTTTCTACTCTGATGGTTCTGTAGCTATTTCTTCTACTGATAAAGCAGATCTCTTGGCACAGACTTGCTCCTCTAATTCCACCTTAGACGATTCCGGTGCTGTTCCTCCATCACTTCTCCCCTCTGACTTCCTCATGGCTGACATTAAAATTTCTTCAGTTGATGTATTTTCTGCTGTCACTGGCCTCAGTACTAACAAGGCATATGGGCCTGATGGGGTCCCTCCTGTTGTTCTCAAGAACTGTGCTTCTGTGCTTACACCCTGCCTAGGCAAACTCTTTCGCCTTTGTCTGTCAACTTGTACCTTTCCTTCTTGCTGGAAGTTTGCTCTCATTCAGCCAGTCCCAAAGAAGGGTGACCACTCCCAACCCTCCAACTATCGTCCAATTGCTTTAACGTCCTGTATTTCAAAAAGTTTTCGAGTCAATTCTTAATAGAAAAATTTTAAGGCATCTTTCCTATCACAACCTTCTTTCCGATCGTCAGTATGGGTTCCGTCAGGGACGCTCCACTGGCGATCTTCTCACCTACCTTTCAGACTCCTGGTCATCCTCCTTTCGGGACTTTGGCGAAAGCTTTGCCATTGCACTTGACATCTCAAAGGCTTTCGATCGAGTCTGGCGTAAATCTTTAATTTCCAAACTGCCCTCCTACGGTTTCTATCCTTCTATCTGTGCCTTCATCGCTAGCTTCCTTTCTGGTCGTTCTATAGCCGCTGTTGTAGACGGCCATCGTTCTTCTCCTAGATCTATCAACAGTGGTGTTCCTCAGGGCTCTGTCCTATCACCAACTCTCTTCCTTTTATTCATCAATGATCTTCTAAGCTGTACATCTAACCCTATCCACTCATACGCTGATGACTCCACCCTTCACCTTTCCATTCAGTTCCCGCAACGCCCATCTCAACAGTTACTTCAAGAAACAAGGGATGAGGCTATGGCACACCTAATGTCTGACTTGGCTCGTATCTCTGACTGGGGTAAAAATAATATGGTTGTCTTTAATGCATCTAAGACTCAGTTCTTACACCTATCAACCCAACAAAATCTTCTACAGGTATACCCACTAATGTTTAATAATATTCAGCTTAATCCTGCAACATCCTTGAACATGCTTGGGGTTTCATTTACTCGGGACTTATCTTGGAAAGATCATATTACATCTCTTGTAAAATCTGCTTCCAAGAGATTGGGTGTGCTAAGCCGACTCCGCTCTTTCTTTACCCCTGCACAATTGTTGACTCTATACAGGGGTTTTATCCGCCCCTGTGTGGAGTACAACTCTCATGTGTGGGGAGGCTCCCCACATACAGCTCTTCTCAATAGGGTGGAGTCAAAGGCTTTTCGTCTCATTAACTCTCCTCGTCTTACTGACTCCCTTCAACCTCTGTCTCTTCGCCGCACTGTTGCATCTTTATCCCTTTTCTATCGCTACTTTAATGGTCACTGCTCCTCTGAACTGTCTGCTTGCATTCCTCCACCTCTACGACGGGCGCGTAGCAGCCGTCTGGCAGCAAACTCTCATCCCTTTTCTGTCCAACTCTCTAATGCAAGAGTTAACCGTTACTCCCAGTCTTTCATTTATGCAACAGGTCAGCTCTGGAACTGTCTCCTTCTATCTGTATTTCCTGCTGCCTATGATCTCCAGTCTTTCAAACGCAGTGTGTCCAGGCATCTCAAAATGATCGGATCTTGAATTTGGCTCTCTATTGTATTTTGTTTTTCTCTTGGAGGGAACTGTTACTGCGGGCTCATGGCCTTTGGTTTCTTCTTCCTCGCATTAAAAATATATATATATATATATATATATATATATAGATAGAAAGATAGATATACATATATATATATATGCTCGTGACTGGGAATCGAATGAACCCTGGACCTCTTGGGTAGAAGTCAGGCACTGATACCACTCATCTAAAGACGCTCGTGTTGTGATTGGGATAGATTAATACTGCTCTGTCACTTGCCGAGTTGCGTGGGGCTGAGAAATAATCCTAATGTGTTGTGATTGAAATATATCCTTCCATAATGGATTTACCTGGTTGGTCAAAAATATCAGGTGTTCTCGGCTTTTATCATGCCGTGGTCGAGTGGTATCAGTGCCTGACTTCAATCTAAGAGGTCCAGGGTTCGATTCTCAGTCAGAAGCGTACAAATATATTTGTACACAAGCTTATAATGTGTGTGTCTCTCCAATATATATATATATATACACACAGTACAGCCAGCCAAGGAGCATCAGGAGGATTTTCCAGTTCATATTTATTTATTCCAGGTGACTAGGGAGGGGGGGGGTGAGTTGGGGGGAGGGGAGTCAAATGGTGGGTGACAGAATGACTTGGAGGCGTTTTGTCTGCGGCCACCCTTTGCGGGATTAAGGCGTCGGGCTATAGATAGATAGATAGACTAGTTTCGGGATGCTATCCCATCTTCAGACCTAAAAGCATTTAAAACACATATTGCGATTTAAATCAATGTTAAAATATATCCATAAGAAAGAAAAAATACCAAAAGAGCATGTGGCAATGACTGATTACTATGAAAAAATCAAATGTAAAACTATTTTTAAAAATATAACAAACTCGAGAAATAAAAGTGGGAGTGTTACCTCTGTGAGTTGGCAGCTAAGACTGAAAAACATGAGCACAGTGTTTCATAAGGAAAAGTATCATGAAGCTTCTAAGACATCAATAAACCAGTGTGAAGCAAAAGAGCCAAGTAAAGAATATATATTTATATATATATATATATATATATATATATATATATATATATATATATATATATATATATATATATATATATATATTCTTCATTAGTGCCATCTTTACATTAGTCTGTTCGAGGTTGAGTAAAATCGTCCGTGGCCAGGACCGTAGATACTCGTAGTTAAAAAAAAAAAAAAAATGCCACGAGATTCAGTTACGAATATCATTGGGGTTATCATTACAAGATAAATAAATGACTTACCTTTATGTCTCCACCTGGAAAATATTCACTTATGGCGTCGTTGATAGTGTTAGCCAACTTCACCATCAGGGCGTCTTCTTTATCGGGGAATCCTCCACCCAGATCCAAGAGGTAAGGATTAAATCCCTGCTCAGCTGCTTCATTAAAAACCTGTGAAGAAGAAAATGACTTACTATCAAGTTTTCTTCTTTTGTTCTTTAACTGTCCTTTCCATCTGTCACTCCCAAATCTCTACGTGACATGGAGTCAGCTTATCAGATCACCCTCCTTCGCCAAATGAATCGTCCAACACCTATATAGAGGGGAAAAAATAAGCCTCAGCGTCCAGTTTTCTATTTGCTATTCTTACCTCTAGCACACTTAAATCTACAAAATATTACCTTCTACAAACCTTCAGTTAATAACAACACTGCCACCGCTGTAGCTTCGCCATATACCTCACACAAAGGCTCCAACATATCCCTTCTAATCTGCTTCGTCAGACATCCACTGTGTATCGATAAATCAGCTTCAAAGTCCAGTTTTGTATCCCATATATTTTTCATAGTCTGTTCATTCGAACACCTGTTTCTAGGAAACGGCCTCAGTATTGTTTTTTCTTTCTTATAAATCCCTTAAATCCTTAGCACAGGAAAAAGCTTCAGTATACAGTTTATTCTCCTTGGACCTTTTAAATATCTTTATCTTCTAGCACAGCCAGAAGTGCACTTAACATCATTCATTACATATGGACTGAAATCCATCCTCAGTAGTTTCACCAAACACTGCTGTCAAGGATAATCTTTTGTCTTTGTGTGTGTGTCACTTACAAAGGTTACTGTCACGGTCGGATTAGTAAGCCTGAAATGCATAAGGCTGTAAACCTAGTTTTTACACCCACGTCTCGCGTTGCAACAACGTGTGTTATGTTTTTGTGTGTGTGTGTGTGTGTGTGTGTGTGTGTGTGTGTGTGTGTGTGTGTGTGTGTGTGTGCGGGGGGGGGGAGGTGTTAATATAATAACTCACTTGTTCTGAAACCGATGTTAGCCAAATTTAGTGGAACGGTTTAGACGTAGTTCATACGGAAACCTATTGAATTTTATAACATTAGCTCAAAGGTCAAGGTCACAGGGCGAGGACAAACTGTGACCTAACATAATTAGCATAAACACTTTCATCCAGTCTCGACAAAACTTTGAGAAATGACTAAGATAAATGAAAGAATGAAATAATATAATCTTCTGAACAATCAGAGGTCATAGTTATAGAACAAGGTTAGACTTCGACCCTCTTGAAGGTTTGTTAACAAAATAAGCATTTTCATTAGTTTTAGCCAAACTTGGTGGAAGGGGTAAGGGTCTAACAAGACGTGGATCTTTTGTTCTTTAGAACAATGGGTGAAGGTCAAAGGTCAAGATCAACTGAAACAGGTTCTAATGGATGTACACCAAATGAAACAGATTAAGGGTCAGGGAAGAATATTTTTTGGGGGAGAGGGGGGAACCATGGATGGTCAAGGTCACAGAGTAAGGCCAAATTTCTACCCAGATTAGGGGTCAGGGAAGAATAAAGGGATTACATGAGGGGAAAATCAAAGATCAAGGTCGCAGGGCAAGGTCAAAGGCTAGTACAAGTGAATACTAAAAAAACAACAACTCAGTTTTAAAACGATTTTAACAAAACTTAGTGAAGTGGTTGAGGATTGGTCAAGGAACTGACTTTTAGTTTTGTGAAAACATTAGCTCACAGGTCAAAGTCAAAAGCCAAGGTCAGGTGAAATAGTTTTTAACTGGTTTACCTCAAGCTTTGGGAAAGAGTTAAGAGTCAGAGAAGAAAAAAGATAGCCAAGATAGAGAAGAATTAGTGAAAGGTCAAGGTCACAGGACAGGGTCAAAAGTCGACCTATGTATCTGCAGGTGAACAAAATAACTAAATTGGTTTTGACTTGTTTTGAAGCAAACTTAGTGGATGAATTGAGAATCACCCAAGAGTGTGACCAGTTGTTAATAAGAATGAGGCCAAAGACCAAAGTCCCACAGCAAGATCAGCTTAAACAGATTTTATATGAAGCAGACTGAACATTAGGGAAGATTTTGGACTGAATTTGTGGGATAGTAGACAGAGAAAAATCAAAGACAAAAACACATGCAACTGTTAAACTTCAAGGTCACACGAAAAGTCATTTCAATCATTTCAAACAATTCTGATGTGATTTGAACTGAAGTTAGTGGAAGGATTAATAGTTGGCTAAGAATGAAGTAACTCGATTTGAGAGTAATATGTTGAAGGTCAAGATCAAAGAGTAAAGTCATATATTCAGCCCTTAGATCAGTTGGTGGAAGCAGTTGTTGCACTCTTCGAGTGATCTTATTATTTTATTTATTTATTTTTTTATGTGGCCGACTCTGGGCATAGGCTTCACAGCCTGCTCTCAAGGCCCAGTAGTCCTCCTACATACCATGCACCTCAACATGTCACCACTTCGGCGCTAACACCCACCATCCATACTGAATACGTGCTAGGGCTGTCTCATGCAGGACTGGTGTATTGGTATTAACGGGGGATATTTTTACGATATGTCGCCAGGTCTTCTGGTAGATCGGTAAAGTCTGCATTTTATGAAATTCAAATCCTTAAACTGTTCCCTGCCCGAGCGGGGATTTGAACCTGGGTCCGGTAGGGCTGCAGGCAACCTCTCTACCAATTGAATATGTTATGCTAGAGTGCGCTTTCAGTTGCAAGGTATAGTCACAATCTAAAGAAAAGTTATTCCCTGGGAACAGATTTATCAATTTTCCTACCATCTTACGAGATTGTCTGCCGGTTCATGTTCTGATGCTGCCAATGTGATACCGTGTTATTGTAAAACTGAGTTACCACCACATTCACCAACCACTGTGATGATACGTAGGTTGACGATGAACCTGACTTCGGTCTTACAAAATTATGATTGTGAGAAACCGAAAACTAAGTTAACTTTCTCATTTACAGGTTAATAATATAACCGTTATTATTTACTTGACACACTCAACATGTATGTAAACTTCATCCATAATAAACTCTCATTCCTGTGCCGTGCATGAGTCACCAATAATGCAACTTCCCCCTCACTCCATCTATGCGCAGGCTGCTCATACAAACTCAACACATTGTACATCCTCCCATTCATTCACTTCAATCCCTTGCATCTTAGTCATGTACGGTGATTCACAGTCTGTGCCCCCGTTATATCCTTAGTGTACGGCAAAAATTTGCAGATGTAGATCTGTGCAACCAATTTTACCAAATTGTTGTAATTTGTCATTTCTTATCTTGGGGAACCGAGTATGAATGATCGTCGTTCTCATTAATGTAAGCAACCTCATATTGGACTGCTGGTGGACAGTCTTCTCGAAAAACGACATTCTAGACAACTTGCATCAAATTACTGAATATATGAAACAAAAGATTTCAGGGGCTGAATGCTAATCGGCTGCCAAAATATTTTGTTTGATAAGATACACGCTACCTACCAACCAATGTGAAGATAAATTGCAAAACTCAGTGGGATGCAGTCACCGGGAAAAGCAAATCCATATTAAGAATTATATGGCCTCTGGCATACGGTCGTCTTTGTTCAAGTCCTAATCAAAAGTAATAGACTTCTGAA
This sequence comes from Coenobita brevimanus, assembly GCF_032717465.1. Lineage (NCBI taxonomy): Eukaryota > Metazoa > Arthropoda > Malacostraca > Decapoda > Coenobitidae > Coenobita > Coenobita brevimanus. The sequence continues at coordinate 28,628,212 of NC_137009.1, forward strand.
CAGCCACATAGTGCTACTCGTATTTCCTGAAGGTTTGGTGAAATTTCGTCCACAACCTTCCGAGATATTTTGGCAACACACACACACACACACACACACACACACACACACACACACACACACACACAAGATATTGCCCGGCTTTTTTTTTTTATGCGAGGAAGAAGGAACCAAAGGCCATGAGCCCGCAGTTACAGTTCCCTCCAAGAGAAAAACAAAATACAATAGAGAGCCAAATTCAAGATCCGATCATTTTGAGATGCCTGGACACACTGCGTTTGAAAGACTGGAGATCATAGGCAGCAGGAAATACAGAGAGAGGGAGACAGCTTTGCTGAAAAGGGGTGAAAAATATAACTTAGCTATGTTTCGAACCTCTCTCACATGGATCAGTGAGACAGGTACACCCACGCACCAAAGTTTCTGTACCCCTCTTGGTGGCAGGAAGTGAAAGTCAGGGTTAGAGAGAGGGCAGGCGAACGAACAACTGAGAATGGTAGTTTGGTCTGAGCTATGAGGCAAAAGGTGAGAAACTTACTGAAACTGGATTCGAAATATTTCCATGCTATTTACCTGCAAAGTATTATGCATTCGTGACATACATAGCATGTATTATAACACAGACTACTATGTTATCATGGAGTCCTGTGAAAGTGGTCTAGACACGACTCATCTGTTTCGGATCCTCATCATACATATAAAGCACCGAACCAATTGTATATAAGCTGCGACTGGTCAGCGATAATTTTTGTGAATATGTTATTCCTGGATTGTCTATAGCTATAATATAGAATGATTGTGATTTTACTCCTAATTCCCAGTAGTAGCTGTGGGGATGGTTACAAATGTTAAAATTATTTTATATGGACGAATAAACCACTCTGTGATGGGCAGCGGAGAGCATTCACCAAATTAGAAGTAAACAACAGAAAATATTATGAGACAACGAAGATACAGTTATGGTATCCTCATCCGCCTTGTTTTCCAGGCCTTTACTGTTGCTTCACCTCATATGTGCATTATTTTCTTTCAGTCTCTGTCTCTTCTATTGCTGTTACTTTCCGGTATCCTCTTACTGCTTGCCGTCATATTCCTTAGGGGGTTTCTAGTCATCCGGTCCTATAGCGCCTACTGTATTACATTGTTCGTCACATCATCACTTCCACACGAATAATGTTAGCACAAGACCGTTGAATCTGTTACTATCATTATTGACACTGCCACTACTAATCCCCCTTTTCCCACTGACTGTGTCTAATTTCCCTAACAATATCACAACTGCTACTCCTGCTGATAATCCACTATAAATCTGTATACTAATAAATTTGATTGTCCTTACGTCTGTGTATCTGATAACCACATTTTCCCTGTCCCACCGCCGACAACTCGTCACTTACCTCCCCCCTCTTACTGCTGCCCCAGTTACACCCCCTCTTTCCCAGCTACCATCGACCCTACTCCTCCCCCACTCCGACACAACACTACCCCTCCCTCTTCCTGGGGCCACCAGGCTTATTGTCCACCCTTTACAGGTGAATATGTGGTATGCATTAATAATGAAAGAAAGGCATTCGGGAGCCTAATGCTATCGCCTGCCAGAACATGCAGTTGGCCAAGTCTCGATACCCTGAATGTTTCATGTTGCTAGCTCAAGCCGTTCATTAGATATAATGGTGCTAAAGGAGGGCCATAACAACTATTTCACCTTGGCAGCTATTTGGTGACCTGACGTTGACCCTGTGTGCCCATTTTCGAACTCGTCCAAGATTTTGGCCATATCTTGATACCCTGAAGGTTTCATGTTGATATCTCAAGTCGTTCATGAGATATAATGGGGACACACACACACACACACACACACAGATGCGGGCAATTACATTTTGCCCCACATTCTAAAGGCGGGCGATAATAATAATTATAAATATAACAGCAACAACACAGGTGTGTAGTGTTTCTAACATTACGTATAAAAACTGCAGACCTAATCATGCTTATGTTAAGGAGCACTGTTATATTAACCACAGAACCGACCAGAGACCGCTCTTATCATCACCACTGGACCTTCCCTACATCACATCACCATGGCAATACAACCCATTGTAGTCATTTGTGGGATCATTACAGCTGTTTGGGAAAAATAACAGTGCACGGCATGTTTACAACATACTAAAATACACCTGTGACGTGTCACTGACATCCGTCAAATAGCCTAGGAGAAGTTAGTGGACAAACAAACAAACGACTGGATGCGAAACATTCGGCCTCCGTCTATGTCCAGTCGTTTGTTTGTTTGTCCACTAACTCCTCCTAGGCTATTTGATGGATATCAGTGAAACGTCACAGGTGTATTTTAGTGGGTTGTAGGCATGTCGTGTACTATGTTATTTTTCCCAAACAGCTGTAGAGATCCCACAAAGGACTACAATGGATTATATTATCATGGTGAAATGCTATAGGAAAGGTCCAGAGGTAATGATAAGAACGGTCTGTGGTCGGTTTTGTGGTTAATTTAACAGTGCTCCGTAATATAGGCATGTTAGGGTCTGCAGTTTTTATATGTAATGTTAGGATTACTACACATCTGTGTTTTACATGTAATGTTAGGATCACTACACATCTATGTCATTATTATAATTATTATTATTAATTCATACCACGTATATTCACCTGTAAAGGGTGGACAACAGACCTGGTGGCCCCAGGAAGAGGGAGGGGTAGTGTTGCGTCGGAGTGGGGGAGGAGTAGGGTCGATGGTAGCTGGGAAAAAGGGGGTGTAACTGGGGCAGCAGTAAGAGGGGGGAGGTAAGTGACGAGTTGTCGGCGGTGGGACAGGGAAAATGTGGTTATCAGATACACAGACGTAAGGACAATCAAATTTATTATTATACAGATTTATAGTGGATTATCAGCAGGAGTAGCAGTTGTGATATTGTTAGGGAAATTAGACACAGTCAGTGGGAAAAGGGGGATTAGTAGTGGCAGTGTCAATAATGATAGTAACAGATTCAACGGTCTTGTGCTTAGCATTTATTCGTGTGGAAGTGATGATGTGACGAACAATGTAATACAGTAGGCGCTATAGGACCGGATGACTAGAAACCCCCTAAGGAATATGACGGCAAGCAGTAAGAGGATACCGGAAAGTAACAGCAATAGAAGAGACAGAGACTGAAAGAAAATAATCCACATATGAGGTGAAGCAACAGTAAAGGCCTGGAAAACAAGGCGGATGAGGATACCATAACTGTATCTTCGTTGTCTCATAATATTTTCTTCTAATTTGGTGAATGCTCTCCGCTGCCCATCACAGAGTGGTTTATTCGTCCATATAAAATAATTTTAACATTTGTAACCATCCCCACAGCTACTACTGGGAATTAGGATTAAAATCACAATCATTCTATATTATAGCTATAGACAATCCAGGAATAACATATTCACAAAAATTATCGCTGACCAGTCGCAGCTTATATACAATTGGTTCGGTGCTTTATATGTATGATGAGGATCCGAAACAGATGAGTTGTGTCTAGACCACTTTCACAGGACTCCATGATAACATAGTAGTCTGTGTTATAATACATGCTATGTATGTCACGAATGCATAATACTTTGCAGGTAAATAGCATGGAAATATTTCGAATCCAGTTTCAGTAAGTTTCTCACCTTTTGCCTCATAGCTCAGACCAAACTACCATTCTCAGTTGTTCGTTCGCCTGCCCTTTCTCTAACCCTGACTTCCACTTCCTGCCACCGAGAGGGGTACAGAAACTTTGGTGCGTGGGTGTACGTGTACACTGGTACAGCTGAAATGAGTCCAGTTCACGTCCATCAACGCAGTCGACCTGTGTTGCTCCAAGTACAATAATGGAAGTTTTATTCTCTGCGACAAGGAGAGTATGCTTTCACCCCTGTTTGTGTATTTGTTAGTTTGTTTGTCTGTTATCAGGATATTCAAAAACTAAAAGAGGGATTTGGACCAAATTTGGTGGGTAGATAGCCCATGTCCCAGGGAACAATCGATAAGCTTTTGGGACCGATCGTCATGTATTACAGATTCTAGATCCGGAAAACACTTTCTGCAAAACCCTAGTCAATGATGAGAAAACCCAACTTATTATGATGACTTTTTGGAAATTATGTTGTCCTTGTCGGAGAGAGCCGCTGCACTCAGTGCCTGTCTAGTTATTATCATAATCATTAATCATTATTATTTAACACTCGTTCTGTGATTCGCATAATTATACAAAGAATTATGAAATATGGTTGTCTGCGTCCACACTCATGGGATGTTTAGAGGCATCTTAATTTTTTTGCTTTGCAAAGTGGTGCTGCGTCAGTAATGCACTGTGTAGGCCTGTCAGTGTGACCTTGACTGTGGCTGCGGGAATTCACACCCATTACTTCAGTATCAGTGGGTTCCAAAACCAGGAAAAATGAATATTTTGTCATTTAAAAACTTAAACGTGTAGAAGAAGTTATTAAAAGCCGAGATGCTAGTGAAAACAAAGAAGCTACTGAAAGTGAAGTGATAGTTGATGATGAGCTTACTGCTGGACCAAACAACTATTCGTAAGACACAGGCAAACGGCAAGTACCTTGCACCACACTTTACATGGTGTGATGATGAATTTGGTTCTAAACCAGGATCTGTTATTTGTGGTACTGAACCGCCAAATGAGGCCATGGTCCCTAGTAAAATGAAGACACAAACACCAAAGCACGTTCACTTCTGTGAGAAACCCCTGCATTACTTCAAAAGACTTTAAATAATAACGAACAACAAAGGCTAGGTATTGAGAAGAAAGTGAAAGTAGCAGAGAAAATGCTCAGAAAGCCAGCTATTTAGTAGCATAATTAACAGCAAAAATTATGAAGCTCCATAAAGTTGCTGAATCTCGCACCCTTCCATTTTGTTGTGTTATAGTGAAAACATTATTTGGATGTGAAGTTGAAAAGGAAGAAAGTACCTCTCAGATAATACCGTTGAGACGCGCGATTTGCTAATTCGGAAATACTGGAAGGTTGTCAGTATTTCTCGTATTTTTCAGTTACGTGTCAGAGTTGCTAGTTAGCCTGCTATTTGTGAGGGCAGTTCATTTGTAAAGTTACACATTTACTTTTTATGCTCATTTTCTCTATACTGACTTTATTTGTGACTTAAATTATGAAATTTTATCTCAGTTTGTCTGTGCTAAATAAATTAGAGTGTTATGTAGTGTAAGAAAACTCTGGCATGTTTTGGGTGTCCCTGATTTGGTAACTGTAGGTGCTTCAATACACTAGATGCTTCGAATGTAATGTAATATTATATAAAGAATTGGAAGAGCCTAGGGAGTCAGTTTTCATTTCAGTCCAGTTTGATTATAGTTCAGTGTCAGTTCAGTGTCAGTGCAGATTGCATAGCTCCGGTACTTGTGAAAACAGTGAAGTTGGCAAGCTTTAAGTGTAATTCTTTGGAAAATAAAGTCAGCGAACTTAAAAAGCCAATGTTTATTTACAACGCCTGAGCTGATCTTGTTGCTCACCGACAGGCTGACCATAAGATGAACAACTTACTGGGCAACGTCCTTCCTGTACTGAACTACTGCTGTTGGAGCTTGTGGCTGTGTGAGATTGGAATGTAACAATACCACTGGTAAATGAATCAAGGAACTCTCGTTTAATATTGAAAAATGCGTCTGTGAACTTGTAAAAGAAAAAAGTAATCTTATGCTTTACAAGTTGATGAATCAACAGATGTTGGAAGAAAAGCACAGTTACTAGCGTTCATCTGGTATTCTGCTGATAACATAATAGAAAAACAGTTCTTATGTTGCAGGGCACTCGAGCAAAAGTCAGGACAAGATATATTTTCTTCAGTTAGTGACAGCTTGAAAAGGGTTGGCTTGACATGGTAATAATGCGTTGAGATGAGGGATTTGCTAGTTAGGAAGTACTGGAAGGTTCTCAGTATTTTTCGCATTTTTTTTTTTTTTTCAGTTACGTGTCAGAGTTGCAAGTTACCCTGCGTTTGTGAGTGGAGGTATTATGTGAAGTTTTGCATTAAATTTCTTGCTCTTTGTTTTCTCTATAATGTTTTATTTGTGATTTTTTTTGTTGAATTATGTAATTTTATCTCAGTTTGTATGCTAAATAATTTAGAGTGTTACACAGTGTAAGAAAACGGTGGATATTTTGGATGTCTTCGAATTGGTAACCTGCTTCTCCGAGAATGTAGTACATCATTCTAGTATTTAGGAAGCTATTTACGGAGGTGGAAGAGTCTTGGGCAGTCAGTTTTATCTCAGCTTTGGTTGAGTTTAGTTCAGTGTCAGTAAAGATTGCATAGCTCCGGTACTCGTGAAAACCGTGAACTGAAGTTGGCATGCATTAAGTATAATTATTTGAAAATAACGGCAGCAAACTTAAGAACAGTGTTTATTTACCACGCCTGAGCTGATCTTGTTGTTGCACACTGAAAGGCTGACCATAAGAAGAACAACGCATTGGGCAACGTCCATCTTATCCTGAACTACTGCTGTTGGAGTCTGTGCCAGTGTGGGATGTAGACATACCAGTGATGTCAGGAGTGGGATCATTAGAAAAGTGCTGCAGTGAGTCAAACCTTCGACATGGAGGCAGGTGTACAGACAAGAGGCCAAACTAGGCAGGAGGTGGCATATCTGGCTGCAATCATGAAGCTATTACAAGTACAAAGTGTACAACTACAAGCACAGAATGAAGGACAGAAAGAAATCAAAGATCAACAGCAAGCACAGAGTGAACAGCTTGAGGCACAAAGAGAAAAAAGAAAAGAGCTCAAGAACGACATCAAAGAACAATTACAGGCACAAAGTGAAAAACAGAAAGAATGATATGAACAAATTCAAGAGGCATTAGTGGCGTAATAGAGGGAATTATAACTTTGGATGCAAAGACAGCTAGATGCTTCATGGGGGAAATGAAGGAAGGACAGCAGCAGTGTGAGGAGGAAGTAGTTGCCAAGCTAGTGCAGCAGAAGTATTAGGTAAGCAATAATGTAACAGAGTGCAGACAGCATGTAGACGACCAGTTGAAGGATGTAGGTGACCATTTGAAGCATGTAGACGGCCATTTGAAGATAATTAGTGAGAGAATTGAGGCTGTAGAGAAATATTGCACTTCTGAGCCTGAGATTAGTTTACAGGAACAGTATATGTTGAATCTTGATGAATCCCAAGCATCTAAAGATAGCATTACGGGGTTGAATAATCAGAATGTATGAGTCCTGGGGTTAATTACGATGTCCCAGTTTTTAGGCCCCAAACCAGTGAAGTGCATGGCTTTAATGGGGATCTAATTAAAAAGAAACCTCATGAATTTGATGGCAAAGTATCTTGGGAAGATTACTGTGCAGTTTGAATTACTTGCTGATCAAAATGGTTGGGATGGTAGGCAGAGGGCAGTGCAGCTAGCTATTAGCCTCAAGGGTGCTGCAATGGAAATTCTGGACCAGATGTCAGTAGAGGAGAGGAACAGTTATTGGTCCTTAGTAGAAGTACTGGAGCACAGATATGGGAATATGTACCAGATTGAGGTCTATACAACAAGATTCCAGAGCCGTGTCCAGGTTCAAGGTGAATCCCTACAGCAGCTTGCTCATGACTTGCAGAGCATGGCACACAAGGTATACTTGTGTGGCTGTTCTGAGGGCCCAGTTCATCGATACTCTTGATAGTGCAGAGTTGAAAGTGCAAGTGATGCAGACACAACCAAGAAGCAGAGGTAGGGGCATAGAATTTGAGTCCTATGTCAGGTCCAGGACATCCACTTTTCAGGCAGGTCACAGTCCGGGATTCAAGGCAAGAAAGGGGCAGGTATGTGAAGAGAAAAAATTTGAAGAAAGTCGCTGGTACTAAGAAAAGCCAGGACATAGGAAAGAGTACTGCTACAAGTGGAAGACGGAACAAGAGAAGATTGGAGGAGGTTGCTTTTTCTGCAGGAAGCCAGGACACAAAAGAAGGATTGTTCCAAATGGAAGAAGGAACAAGAACAGAACACTGCAAAGAAACCCATGATTGCAACAAACGTGTGTTGGACAATGGTGAGGTGGGACACTTCAGCTATGATTGTCCAAATGAGAAGGACGGCAAGAAGAAGACTGCAGAAGACGAGAAGGATGAGGGTAAATTAGTAATGCTGGTGGCAAGAGGCAACAACTAGCAAGTTTTTCCCAAGAAACCCCACCACTGAGGAAATGCAAGAGAAGCTTGATTGATAGTGTGCAGGGAGATGTAAGAATAGACGGTAAGCAGTGTAGCAGGAATGGGAGTCTTAGCAAGAAATGCCGCTGTACTGCAGTGATAGGGCCAGTGACAGCTGAAGAAGACCCGAAGAGGATGCAGATGAAGGATACAGATTTACAATCATTGCTAGAGTGGCTGGAGTGCAGCCATCTTGGGAAGAGGTTTCCAGATTCAGCTGTGCAACTAAGAGCTACTGGAGTCAGTGGGACCTTCTGGAGCGTCAGTAGGAGACACCTGATGGCTCCAGCAAGTATTGGCAACTGGTGGTTCCGAAGAAAATTAGGTAAGAGATCCTGGATGAGTCCCAGAACCAGATTGCTAGTGGGCACCTGGGAGTGAAGAACAATCCTAAGTTGGCTGAGACGGGTTCTACTGGACTGGCATGCATCAGGATGTTGAAAAATGGTGTCGGGCCTGTGACGTGCGTTGTGTCAAGAAGGGACCCAAGAAACGTGGTTGCGCCCCTCTCCAGTTGTACCAAGTGGGTGCATCAATGGAAAGAGTTGAGGAGGACATTGCTGAACCTCTGCCACTCACTGAAAGACAAAGCCAGTATATATGTGTCACCATGGATTACTTCACAAAGTTACCAGAAGCCTATGCCATCCTCGATCAAGAGGCTGCAACTGTTGCTTAGGTGTTGGTTGACCAGTTTTTCTGTCATTTGGGATGCCACAAGAGCTACATTCAGACCAGGGTAGAAACTTCAAGTCTGCTGTGTTCCATGAGTGCTGCAAGTTACTGGTGAACAAGAAAGAAAAGGACGACGTCAATAAGGCCACAATCAGATGGGATGGTGAGGAAATTCGACTGGACCCTGGGACAAGAACTGGCCAAGAACTGTGTAAAGGGACAGACGGAATGGTACCAGAGGTTATCTGTGTTGCTGATGGCATATCGGTCTGCATCCCATGAGTCTACTGGCTACACCCATCTAAAACTGATGCTGGACAATAAGTTACGTTTACCCATTGACTCGTTACTGGGAAGACCACCTGGTGAAGAACAGCCTACAGACAGCTCCAGCTATGCGAAGCATCTCCGGGAAAGGCTGGCTTAGATACATCATCAAGTGCAAGAAACTCGAAAGTTTTCAGTTGAAGTGATTAGGTGCAAGTATGATGCCAAGATAAGTGTGGTGAGCTTCAAGGTTGGTGACAAAGTTTGGTTATACAATCCTCAGCAGAAGAAAGGACAATCACCGAAGCAGTAGAGCCCATGGAACTGGCCTTACACTGTGTTGGACCACCTGTCAGATGTAACGTACTGGATTCCAAAAGGCAGGAAGTCTCGCCAAAAGGTGGTACACGTGAATCATCTGTGGCAGTACCATGGGCCAGGACAGTACAGCTGGGATGTTTCCAAGGAATCGTGCTCACCCACAGCCGAGGATGTTGAGGAGGACCAAGGAACTGAAGTACATGGGGATGGTTACAATTTCCTAAGAGAAGAAGTGCATCAGGAAGAGGACCAAGACATTCCAGAAGTGGACTGTGTGGAGGAGCAGGGGCATCATTGGAAGTGGCATAGGAGAAAACCTGATAAGTTCAAGGATTATTTTGTGCATAATTAACTGTTTAGCTTACATTAAGAATTATGTTTGTATATATTGTGTAGTTTTGTCAGGGCAACAAAGGACTAGGGAGAGGGTGGTTTTGAGAACCGGGATTTTCTAGTTAGCAAGTACTGGCAGGTTCTCAGTATTTCTTATATTTTTCAGTTACATGTCAGAGTTGCCAGTTACCCTGCCGTTTTTAAGTAGGGTTATGCCTTAAATTTTATGCTCTTTATTCTCTATGATGGTGAATATATGTGACTGTTAAATTATGAAATTTCATCTCAGTTTGTATGCTAAATAATTTAGAGTGTTATGTAGTGTAAGAAAACTGTTTTGGATGTCTTCGAGTTGGTAACCTGCTTCTCCGAGAACATAGTAGATCATTCTAGCATATAAGAAGCTATCTAAGGAGGTGGAAGAGCCTTGGGCAGGCAGTTCATTCTGAGTTTAGTTCAGTTTCAGTTTATTGTCAGCACAGATTGTATAGCTCCGGTACTTGTGAAAACAGTGAATTGAAGTCGGCAAGTTTTAAGTGTAAGTATTCAAAATAAAGACAGCGAACTTAAGAAGCCAGTGTTTAATTACCACGCCTTAGCTGATCTCGCTGTTGCACACCGGAAGTCTGACCATAAGAAGAACAACTCACTGTGCAACGTTCTTCTTATACTTAGCTACTGCTGTTGGAGCCTATGGCAATGTGGGATGGGGACGTAACAAATGAGTAGGAGTCTATGCAAATGGTGCTTCTTCAGCGGTAGGATCGGTGAAAGGTTTTGTATCATTAATGAAGAAAGGAAACCTGTCAGGACAGAACAATCTTAAAAATCCCTATAATCTAACACATTTTTGGAAATGCTCAGCGACAGCTGCAATATTATTATTTGGTGGCAGTAATTGTATGAACCATGTCTACAATTCTTCAGGTGGGTCTACATTAACATGACAGAAAACAAGAATTACTACAATTCAAGCCATTCGACGTCTTACGATTTTAGATACACCAGCCAACAACCCTGAACCTCTACAACGATAAACGACAGCGATAAATGAAAGCCGATTAAAGTCTCAGTTAACAAACAACAAACAATTTAACCTTTCGTGGGGAAAAGGGGCCCCTGCGGACCCCAGCATGTTTTTAAAATGTTGCCATTAAGCCAGTTTTTTACTTTCACAGTCTGGCCTCTCATGACTTTTATTGTAGATGGTTATTTAATATCCTCATAAAATTTGAGCAAAAAATCTCGCACGATTAAGGAGTGACATTGCTATAAATGTCAGTGGGGTCCGCCAGGACTCCACCTGGCCTTTCGTGTGACTAATTTTTTTTAAATATTTTCTTCAGATATTTCAGATTATAAACATTAGGACAATGTCAATACCAGTAGCAACGTTTTATGCCTCAATGGCAGTGGCAGAAGGTGACCAAGAAGAAGAAAATTATTCAGATGGTGATATTATCTGTATCCAGCGCTGATGATGTATGAAGTGCTTGAATGATCGGACAGTGAAATTAGTGTGAGTAGTATTGAATCTCCTGTCAGTGCTGATGATAATTCTGAAAATACAAGTGGTGGTAGTAATACAGAAGATGCTCATCAAGAGGATAAAACAAGAAATTGTTGTACCAAATTTGAACATTATAGGGATAGTTTTATTTTATGATCATGCTATTTTACTTTATGCATGAACTTGTTATTATTTTGAGAACCTGTTCCAAGAATACTGACAATCTGACATTCAAATAAGTGTAGAATCAGTACTTCCACACTCAAACTTTAATAAAATTGTGATAAAATAAAAATGTTAAAATAATAATAAAAAAAAGCAAAAACAAAAAGGGACACTTGGTGGGTTGGTTCCATGTGTCGTGTCCTGGGCAACATATGTACAAAGTTTAGTAGATATAACTTTATGAATATGGCAGAACTACACCATTAAGGTTCGGGGTCTGCCGGAACCCCATCGGCTTTCTGTGTAACTTGGTAACCCCTGGCCCATGAATGGTTAAGATTCAACTGTACAGTCAAAACAAGATACTACGATTCTGCAAGTGAACTACAAGCAGGTGAAAAGGCAATTAAGATTAGCTGCAAGTTCACACCATACCACAAGAAACCAGGCTACAATTAAAACATTGAGCAAGTAATCACAAGCCCTACAAGGTAGCCCCTTCTCCCACGATGACACGCTTGTCGTCATTTGGAAGTGTCTGTGACTATACATGAAGACGTGTTTGTTGTCATAAAGCATAAAAACTTAAATCAAAGAAAAAGTTTTCAGTTGAATGGCATCAGTTTTGGACGCGTCATTGTTCCCGCATGTCTCATCAACATTAATGACTTAGTAACCTCGGGGCCCGAGACGCGCGGCAGCCCGGTCTGGTTGATTAGTTCTGCATCAGCTGTTGAGGGAGAAGGTAGCGCACGGCTGGGAATTTAAATCTTACTCTATTTACACCGTCCTGGGATGGCTTCATATCCCACTATACCAGTAGGGCTTGTGTTTACTTTTTGGGCACTATTGTGATTAGATTTGGTGTTTGCAATAGGGAATTAGGTTTTTGTGAATCATTCGTGGCCGTTATTCTGCCGTTGGCCCAACAAACATTGTGGTAGGCCTACCCTTTTTATTGGCAGTTCCCAACAACTACATTCCCTCTACCCTGCACCTAATGTGAATATTCAACCATTGAATAACAGTGACAGTTAATCAGGTGAATATAGTGTGCAATAGCCAGTGAGGAAGGACATGGTGAAACGTTTAGCTGAGAGACGTGGGAAACCGCCTGATGACACAGCGTTGTCTTGAAGCGAATATTTGCCAAGGTATTGACAAAGTCCATGTTTTATGCTGATATATGGTGGATAGTGTTATTGTGCAATAGATAGGAGTATAGTGCAGCGAGTGTATGTGATGAAATATTGGCTAGGGCAGGAGTCATGTATGCCTTATGGCCACGGTACGCTGTTGTCAGGAGGGGATAAAATGCAGGAGGTATATAGGGATATATGATTTTATCATATTGTTATATTCATTCCGTATGCTTTCTGTGTGAAATAAAGCATGACTGTTATTGATATGTTTATCGTATGCTTGTGTGGATGAACGTAAAGACTGCACCACGTTCTTGTCGGAAAATATCGTCTGCAATACCTTAGGTATCACAGATGTGACATACAGAGCATGATCAGGTACTGTTGTGGTGAAATATCATGTATGTCTCATAAAATGATGGATTTAATAATGTATCTTGTGAAATAAAATCGTTAACACTCCAGTGTCTTCTGGTAAGGGAAACACCATCTGCTACACCTTAGCGGACAGGTAAGGGTCATGTACCTGTACTTGTTGTGGTGTAGTATACTGTTTATCTCATATATTGATAGATTTGGTTATGTTTTATGTGTAAAGACAGTGAAAAAGTGAGCCACGTCTTCGTAAGGAAGAGTGTGTGTCGTACACCTGAGCTAGCACAAAGATAGCGAAATGCAACACGAGGTTAGGAGCACGTGCATTTACATTTGTTTTTTTCTTGGTGAAATCTACTGTTTCCCATGTACTGATATATTTGGCTGTTTTATGTCAAAAGACTGAAAAAGTGAGCCACGTGCTCTTAAGGAAGAGTGTGTGTCATACACCTGAGCTAGCACAAAGGTAGTGAAATGCAATGCGAGGTTTGGAACACGTGCATTTACATATATATGTTTTTCTTTTTTCTAGATGATATCTACTGTGTTTCCCATGTACCGGTACTGATATATTTGGCTACGTTTTATGTGAAAAGACAGTGAAAAAGCGAGCCTCGTGCTTGTAAGGAAGAATGTGCGTCATACACCTGAACTAGCACAAAGGTAGCGAAATGCAACGCGAGGTTTGGAACACATGCATTTACATATATATGTTTTTTTTTTCCTTGGTGAAATCTACTGTGTTTCCCATGTACTGATATATTTGGCTATGTTTTATGTGAAAAGACAGTGAAAGACTGACCTACTGCAGTGTGTTCTCGTAAGGGAAACACTGTCCGCTATTTAGCGCACAGGTAATGGCCTACGGAACACTTCCATTTACATGTTACTGGTGAAATGTACTGTGTATCTCATAAAAAGTATAGATTTGGTTATGTGTAATGTCCAAAGAAAATGAAAGGGGTAACCACGTGCTACTGGCCCCTACCTGTGTGCCAAGTCAGCTGTAGGAGATGATGTTTTCCAAGGACATACACGTATATCATGAACTCTTGCGTTGTGCCAGTGTTGAGCCAAGCTCTTGGCTGGCTGTGAATAACATATCTTGACGCCTTTATTTCAGCTCACACTCCTACCACAACACTGGACTGCCATAGGGTCCACAATCCCTCAGACAGCAATTTATTCTCCAGTTGGCTTGCAACAACAGCAGTCTTGCAGAAACGAGACGCGGGTTGGCACCACACGAGTGGCATCAGATCCTTGAGGAGGTAGAGTTGGAGAGCGATATTAAGAGCGACCATTCTGGGGTGGAGGAGGTTCAGCTGACGCCATCCAGTCAGCATGTGAAGCTGCTCTGCTGCCTTCCTCCGAGGGAGACCACACCACCATAATCGGCCGACTTCACCGGACAACCCTCCCCACCTCTAGGACCTACTTGTCCCACCACTGTCTTCATCAGCTCCCAATCTCCAGGCCCCTCTGCCCTCCATGGCGAGCCAGTGTCACCGGAAACTGGGCCATCGTTCGTTGTGATGGCCTCTCCACCTGCTTCTGCCATGCAGGATGCTACGGTGACATCCTCGCCAGTGAGGGTGAGGAGACTGGTGTCCTCAAATCCCTCTATCTCGTTCTCGTCCTCGTCCGAGGCGTCCCCTCCTAGACGAGGGCGTTGTGGTCCACTGCATGGACACGGGGGACATCCAAGGGGTCGGAGGACAGGCTGAAGGGTGTCGACTGGCTGATTCGCTGACACCGCCACTGAAGAGGATCCTGGGTGGAGCAGTGGCCCGTTCACACCGAACCACGAGCTGTTCACTGGCTCCCTGGGGATAAAGATGGATATTCCAACAACTCCCCTGCAGTTTTTCCAGCTCTTCCTCACGTGGGAGTTGTTGTCATTCCTCACCATGGAGACCAACCTGTGCGCCACATTCCTGTGGACTCAGCTGGATGCCTGGTTCTCCTGCAATGAAGAGGAGATGGCCAAGTTCCTGGGGCTATACCTTTTCATGGGGGTTGTGCACATGCATAACTGGAGGAGCTCCGAGCTGCACTACTACCCTGGGGTCTGGCGGGCGATGAGTGGAAGGCACTTCAACGCCATCCTGAAGCCCTTCCACTCCTTCAACACGCTCGCCATTCCCCGGGACAACCAAGATCGGTTCATCCGCGTTCGCACGGTCATGAAGTACCTCCTTCAGCGGTTCCAGTCAGCATACCTACCCAAGGAGCAGCTCAGCCTGGATGAGGGCCCTCTGGGGTGGAAGGGTCAGCTGTCCTTCCGCATCTATAACCCCCAGAAGCCCAACAAGTATGCCATCAAGATGTACATGCTGGCTGAGTCATCCTTGGGCTACATTTGGAACCTGGAGGTCTACACGAGGGTGCAGCATACCCTCCAGAACACCGTGTTGGGCCTCATGGAACTGTTGAAAGACCAAGGCTATAAGTTATTCATGGACAACTATTACAATTCTGTAGCCCTGTGCAAATGACTCTTCACTGCAGGATTTTATGTGTGTGGGACCCTATGGCTGCCTAGAGGAGCACCACGCCAGCTGCAGGACATTGCCAAGACTAAAAGCCTGCCTGAGGGGGGCATGGCATACAGGCACAAGGACAATGTGTTAGTCCTACTGTGGAGGGACAAGTGCATTGTGAACATGGTGTCCACCTTCCACACTGCGGACACCATTCCGAAGAGGGTTCGAGGAAAGGTGTGGGGTAATGATGGGCGGACAACCCCTGCGGAGAAGGTCGTTCACAAGCCCGTCGTTGAGGAGGAGTACAACAGGTATATGGGTGGGATGGATCAGCACTATCCCATCCAACGCCAAACTGTCAAGTGGACGAAGAAGATCACATTCTACTTCATCCAAATGGCACTGTTCAACGCATTTGCCTTGTATAAGAAGTACAGAAAGCACACAAGTGATTCTCCTGGAATTTGTGGAGCAGATCATCTACGATCTTCTGCATTTCCACGAAGAGGACTGGCCCCCATCTAGACACACACTCCACCACGCCCCAGACCTACCTACCCGGCGGCCAGCACCAGCATCAACTGGCACCCAGCAGGTACAGCCACCAACGCCAGGATTGGACCAGCCACCACCAGCACCAGCACAGCCTGCAGCAGACCCCACACCAGCACCACCAGAAGCAGGGCCATCACAGGTGCCACCATCACAACCAGCACCACCTGCAAGAGGTCCATCAGGGGTGCCAGAACCACCACCACCTCCAGTTGCTGGTCCGCCGGGAGAACCCGTGCCTGGGCCTGCAGCTCCTGCGCAACAGGATCACAGAGCACGAGGGTATCCAAGCAAGCGTCGCCAGGTCATTGACAACGACGTGAGGTGTTGGATCACTCTCTGCACCATCACCGGGCGAGGATCCCTGACAAGTGGAGGCTCAGGTGTGCCTTGTGCTTCAAGTTGGGGAAAAGGAAAGACACAAGGAACATGTGTCCTGTATGTGATGTGCCGCTTTGCATGGGTGATTGTTTCGATCGGCACCATACCGAGTGATACCTTCACTATTGGAGCACACACACACACACACACACACACACACACACACACACACACACACACACACACACACACATATGACATAGTAAACAGCAATGACAGTTACAAAGAGAGCCTAAACTATAAAAAGGGAAATTATCAAGACCTAAAGAAGTATTTCTTAGAAGTTGATTGGGAAAATGAGCTTAGAGCACAAGATTTAAATGCTGTATATAAAAAATTTTGTGAATTTTATGAAACAGGAGTCCAGAAGTACATCCTACAGCACAAAGAAGCAGATAAGAAAATACAGAAATGGTTCAATACAGAATGTAAAAAATCAAAAGAAAGAAGAGATTTGTTGTGGAATAGATACAGAAGACACAATAGTGAAAGGGCGTATAATAATTACAAACAGGCAAGAAACGACTATACAAGAATAAGGAGGGAAGCCCAAAAACAGTTTGAGGAGGATATAATAAATAAAAGTAGTGATCAACCAAAGCTGTTTTACAGCTATATCAGAAGCAAAACCAAAGTAAAAGATATAATACAATCCATTACGGACGAGGGAATCACTTATACACAAGAGAAAGATATTTGTGAAGCACTAAATAAGAATTTCCAATTAGTTTTACAGAAGAAAAAAATTTTTGAGAGGGACTATGTGGAACACGCATGTCCACACATACTACCAGATATACAAATAGCAGAAAAAGTAATACAGGAGGAGTTAAGTAGATTAGACAGAGGAAAAGCAAGTGGTCCTGATGAAATTTCATGTTGGGTATTACGAGAATGTGCAAAGGAGTTAAGTAAACCATTATTTTTAATTTTCAAGAAATCCTTGAGTCATGGTAAACTACCTGATATTCGGAAAAAAGCAAATATTGTCCCCTTATTCAAGAAAGGAAATAGACAAAATCCACTCAACTACCGACCAGTATCACTGACCAATGTTGTAGGCAAGGTATTAGAAAAACTTATAAGAAAAGCTTGGGTAAATCATCTAGAAGAACACAGTATGATAACAGAAAGACAGTTTGGTTTCAGAAAAGGAAAATCATGTGTTACTAATCTGTTGAGCTACTGTGACAGAGTAACAAACACAATACAGGAAAGGGAAGGATGGGTGGACAGTATCTATTTAGATTTCAAGAAAGATTTTGACACAGTACCACACCAAAGACTTTTATGGAAACTGTACCATCAAGGAGGAATTCGAGGCAAACTGTTTTGTTGGATGCAAGACTTTCTCATAAAAAGAGAAATGAGGATAGTACTAAGAGGAAACTACTCATCATGGATAGAAGTGACTACTGGAGTACCACAGGGTTCAGTGCTGGCACCAATCATGTTTTTAGTGTATATAAATGATATAAATGAAAGCTATCTGAATATGTTTGCAGATGATGCAAAAATACAAAGGAGAATTACTAACACAGACTCTTGTAAAGAGCTACAAGAAGAATTAAATAAATTTCATGAATGGAGTAGTACAGGGCAAATGGAATTCAATGTGGACAAGTGTCATGTAATCAAGTTTGGT